>NC_141470.1:15542447-15768498 GCF_009769465.1 Tauraco erythrolophus
GGCAAATGAAGAATCTCTCTGTCACCGTTTATCCCCTTTGCAGGGCCTTCTGAACCTCAAGCCCCAGTGAAAGTGGTACCCACAAAATCTACATCTCGCATCCATACAGAGTCTGGATGCAGCAGCAGCACGACTAGAGGGTATTACACACACAGTTCATGAAAGCCCAGCTGCTGGCTTGGGAGTGCTTTGAGAGGGTGGCCCATGGGCTAAAAGGAGAAAGAAGAAAAGAAACACACTAAGAAGAGCCAAAGAGAAAAGAATGACAAAAGGTTTCCTGGGAGCCAACAGGCAAGATTCCTCAAAGCACAGAGGTTTAGATGAAGCTTTACTTACATATAAAATGGCAGGAGTCCAAGAGCCATTGCCCCTCTTGAATTTATTTTTTCTAAGGAGTTACCTGTGTCATTCAAGTTATATAGCCACAGGAAAAGCCAGGCAGGCCAGATTATCCTTAACTCACCTTGGCACTGCATGAGAAAGTAGCTGTGCCACCCAGCAGTATTCCCCTTCGCTTCCCAGGCCTGAGGACATCTCTGGAGAGATCCAGTTCCTCTGCTGGCTGCCCTGCAAATATGGCAGCAAAAGCCTCAGAGGGTCAGCTCAAGGTGTTGGTTCAGAGGATAATAGAGCACTGAGCCAATCTGCAGGCAACTCCTCAGCACCAATCCCTGGCACTGGAGAGGGCAGAGCTTAAGCATAACACCTGTGAAAGTGGGGAGGGAGGTTTAGAAGATATCCTGAGGTCTGTTAATACCAAAAACAATCAAGGTCATGCCATTAAAGCTCATTTAAAGTACTCATTAGTGTTGCATGGACTTTCTGACAAGACAGGTGCTGAGTAGGAGACAGCATGAGCTCCTAATGCTTGTCCTTGGCTTTCCTTGCATGGAATATTTTTTAAAACATTACAATGCAATAATTCAGGATATTTACTGATTTCCACAGGAGAAATGGTGATGGATGCATCCATAAAACATTAACAGAGAAGTATGTGCACAAACCTAAAGGTGCATGAACTGTATTGACAAGTACTGAATGCTGTTTTAGCAATTTTGGAGATGCTTAAGTAATATTTACAAAAGGCCTATAGAAAGGTTCAGGTTATTTTAGGCCTTCTCTTTTTGATCCCTTTCTGTCCTTTGCCACTCAGAACTCACCTGTCCTTCAAGTCAGTCATTTCTTACACAGTTTGAGTGGCATGGGTGATGTTCTGCTCAAAGACTGAAGTTAACAGTAAAGCAGGGATATAGCAGGCAGTAAAACACAAGCTGTGGTGTGGAACTGCTGCCCAGTTTGCAACTTAACAGTGGAAATAATCAGAGCCTACCATCACACAGGAGATTTTGCACTTTGCTGATCTGCCATATCTCCAGAACAATATTCCTGGTAAACGAAGCTCATTTGAACACTGACTAACAGGATCTTGTGAGCCTAGAGCCAGGATTAAGAGGCAAGGCAAAGTGGAAGCTCCAGTCATTACAATCCTGTAGCACAAAAGAGAAGCACTTTCACGCACAGCGAGTCAATATGCCCCATTTTTCTTTAGCACACTGTGCCCACACAGAAAGAAACGTGACTTCAGGCCACATATATTTCTCTTTCCAGTGACCTCAAGTGATAAGAGCTTCCTCCAGGACAAAGGATCAAAATCATTAGAGCTCCTCATTCATTTCACTCTGTCTTGCGAAAACTATTTGCGCTCCCTCAAAGTAGTAACAATGTTGAAAGCAAAAATGTCAAGAAACAGATCCATCTTCTGACTTGAAGGACTTCTCAGAACAATGAACAGAGTCTGCGTCTGGAACATCTGCTGCTCGCTGAAGAAGGGTTGCGAGATCTTCCGGGGCAGCTCTCCTAAAGTACTTTGGTCTCTGCCCTAATGCTTGGAATAGCAGGCCGAGCAGGGCACTTAGCACAACGCTAGCCAGTTAGCATCTGTCCCCTGTGATTGTGACTGGATGTCCCATCAAGACAACTAAACTTTTTCTTAAGGGGAAAAAATGCAAACCATTAATTCAGTGTGATGACCCCATCAAAATGATGAAATGAATAATAATACTAAAACTTCACACAACGACTGTTTTTAATAACGTAGGAGTTAGGGAATAATGTTAAATGTTTCAACTCAAAGACCTGGTTTCCTGTGTTGGCACTGGTGCTAACACTAAATGTTCATACATCAAGCATTTTTACATCTTTATTTTAAAGAGAAATTAGGAGACAGATATATTTGAACTGAAATAACATCCTGTTCCTGTGTGTGTGAACACACACAGGGTGCATTTCCGACAAAAACTCACTGTGCTTTCAGTGTGTCCTTAAAGAGTTCTCCATTTGCACAAATTCACTGAAGTCTTAGCTACACTGCAGCAGCTGACAGGTTTCCAGCAGACAGATACAGCTCAGACAAACATATCTTCAAGGGTAAAAGGTGGCATTAAAAACAAACACCTACTTTTTTCCTATGTTCCTCAACCTAACACGCATCTCCAAAGTCAGAAGCTTACAGCAGTACGTATCAAAAGCATTGGCTGTATGAATTACAGCATTCATTTACCTGAACAGTTCTACCTGAGCATACACTCCAGATAGAGAACAAAGTTAGGTCACTCTAAACATGTTCACTGTGAACTAAGCTAATGGAGCCTTCTTCCAAACTAGTTTGGCTAAGAATACAAAGTTACAGACCTCAGCTGATGAGTAGGAAGCTTTACTGTGACTCATTGCAACTCAATCACCTCTACCTGTAGTCTGCAGCTCCCTGCAGCTACACTATCTAATTTCAAACTCTGGTTAACAGCAACGGACCCAAACAGAAAGGCAGACCCAAGCAAGAGGGTGGTTTGGCCATGAAGTGTTAAGGTACCAGCTGATCCCTATCTCTACAGTTCGTGGTAAGGTGGATTTCAGAAAGTTCAATTGCTAATGCAGAACAAAACTTTCAGGCTCAGCCCCTAGTAAATAAAAAGCTTCTAACAAAATCTGACAGCTGTTCAAAGCCTATATGGATGAAAAGAGGACTTAAATCTGATTCTCCATGAGCAAACATGCCATTGTTGGGGAACTCGAACTTTATTTCTGCACACCCAAATGGCAAGGACCAGGAAAACTGTAGCTACAGAGGGAGGAGGATCTTCACCACAGCCCCTCTCTACTAGAGCAGAGCTCTAAAGCAGCACCAGGAGACCAGGATTTCCAGAGTCTGCATGGCACCTGGTAGGTCGGCAGGACTTCTCTTCCATGGCATTTAACTTGGCACATCTCACCAGCATAAGGCATTTCTACACGAAAAAGAAGCAAGATACAGGAAAAGATTTTGCAGTTGGATTAGGGGTAAGAGTGACAAGTACTAACTCTCAACTGATGTATGTACACCCGAAAAACATATCCAAAACTCTTCCCAAAAGGGGGAATTTCAGGTCTTGTAGGGTGTGACTCTCCAAGGCTTGGCAAAGCCACTTACAACCTCACCAGAGTTCAATATGACTATGAGTGTTTACAAGCAAAAGGACTAGGCCAAATTGAGGATGTAAATATTTGGATTCAGTTCCCCAAACTTGCCTCTATCTGGACTGCCAACTAAATCCCAACTGCAGACTAAAAAATCTGAGAAGCAACAATTGCACACACTTTACAGCATAGAGACAAAACTAATACACGGCACTCAGCATTAGGGGAAAAAAAAAAAAAACAAACAATCACACAAAGTAAAAAAAAAAACACAGTAATTCATAATCTAAACTGAATTTATGTTAAACAAGACATCAACGAAGTTTGGACTAAAACTCGACTTGACTCAGCTATCATTTAGTGCATTTTGAAAGCCTGACCAGTCCAGATGTCGGTCCTCTGCCCCGCAAGAGACTGGGTTACATTATCCACATCTAGATTACTCAAGACCCCATAGATGACATGATGGATATAGCACAAAGTGGTAACGTTGACCTAAACCACATTCTTTTAAGCCACCAAAAGCAAGTACTTCTATTTTCCGGGCAGATGAGTTGCAAAAAGTCTTCTCTGGATCCAAGGTAATTTATTTAGCAACCTCAGTCCCATACTCAGAATTGATTTGCAATCCCAAATCACCTTGAGTTCTCAACTCCCATGTTGTTTATTTTTGTTGTGTTTTGTTGTTTTTTTTTTTAATTTTACTCCAGCTCTTTTAGCTATAGATAACATTAGGAGCCAGGGATACAGTCAAGAGAGTTGTGACTTCCTACAAACACAGATCCAAAGGGATACACCATATTCTCAGCTGCCAGTTCCCAGCCCTTCTCAGAAAGTGTTAAATGCCTTTCAGTCCTACATCTCCACTGCAGACACTCACTGGAGGGAATCAGAAAGCCAAGCATCACACTAAGACCAGGATTTTATGGTTTTTTTTGTATGATAAGAATTTGGGTCTCCTCACTCCTACTACTGTAAACTAACGGAGTCCATCCTCTCCCTCTTCAGTTAAGTGGGAAAAGTACAAATCTGGTACTTTAGTTTTACTCAACTGTGGGAAACTTGGTTTTGCTCTCCAGTTAAAAGCAGGCTCTTCAGTGCACTTCACAGTGACCTCTTCACTAGGGGTTAGTATCATTTCTTTAAATGCCCCTACACCAAAAATAGTCCTGCTTCCTAAACATGAGTGCTTAGCAGTTCCAGGCATTCTGAGATCTTGCATACCACTTTATTTTTTTTAAACTGGCAACATTTATTTAACTAGCAATTAAAAAAAGGAGGCTCAGCCGCCCCAGTGATTCTTCCCAGAGGGTCTTAGATGTTTATGAAACACAATGAAAACAATAAAGTGGATAAAATCATGCTATTCCATCAAGTCCTTGGCAAGACTTCCCAACCAAGAATAAATTGGCATGGTACGTTACAGTCAACAGATTACACAATGGTTTACAGGGTCACCAATAATAAGGGGTCACACGCTCCTTAAAGTGCTACAGTATACATTAAAAGTCACTTGCATAAAGTGAAACAGCAATGCTGGGTCCTGAGCTCCTTGGAGCAAATTCTGGCAGCCATAGCACAAACGCGCTGTAAGGGCATGAGAATACAGAAGCCACCTCTCCTCCCTAGTGCCAGGAATGGCAGTGACTACACTGAGCGACCTGGCTGGGGGAGTTTAGCACTCTGAAGGGAGCAGAAGAAAGCCAGGCCAGGCAGGACTCTCTTCTCCCTTCATACAAGAGGAGAACACATGCCATGTACTTTTAGGAGCAGGACAGACTCTGTGCCACAGCGAGGCCCAGCACCACCCACCCTATCACCCCTTCCCAAGGAGCCCAGCTCCACACTCCTCCATACTCTCAGAGGAGACTGGTTCCACGTCAGAAGCAAGATGGCAGCTATCAGTCTAGTCGCTCTTAACAGTGTATAGACAGTAGCTAGCTTTAAAAGGTGCTCAACTGTATTCTCAGGTAACTTGATAAAGTAATCATAATTGCTTAAATGTGTTGCAGTTTTCCTTTAAATGACTAATCTTAAAGCAAGAGGGAAATGAATGGTCAAAGCCATAAATCTGGCTCTAACCCTTCAACCTGGTAACAGATTTCCACTATGCCACCTGCATTGAAGTTTATTTTTGACATTCCTAAAACATACAGGATTTTCCCAAATCTCAACTTAAACATAAAATACTTCTACTTTTGCTATGTTAACTTACTGTTCCACTGCATGGAATATTTTAATCTACTGACTACATATTAACCATTAATAACCAAAACATTAAAATCAACCTAACCTCAATTAATCCTACTCTGCCTCATCAGAAATCAGACTACAACTAACAGTTTCATCCTTTCTCTTCCACAAGTTTTGATCACTCTCGGTGGGTTTTACTGGATCATTCAATATCTGGCTGAAGTTAAGACTGTCTACTCAGAATAAAAATGAAAGAAAAGCTATTCCCCAAAGTCAGTGCAACAATAAAACAAGGGCGTAGCAAACACTACTGTTGACATACTCCGTGCAATACTACTGCGCATCCGGCTTCATTTAGCTTGGCTACTAAAATTCAAAGTACATTTGGGCGGTAAAACCGAAGCAAACGTAAGGTGGCTCTCATACATAGCTGCTAGTCTTTGGTTGCAGTGACCTGCTGCTCTTCAGCAAAGCCAACGCTCGGTACCGCGCCAGGAGCAGTACATTTGATTTTCCCACCAAGGGAACTGCTGAAGCAGCTCCCTTAGCTCTTCAGCTAAATCTGTCTTGGGATCCCAAAGTCTTCCGCCAGAGTCCAGGTGGCTCCTAAGCTCTTTCCAACACGCATGCAGACATTACAGCCCGCTGGACAGACGAAGGGAAAGGCAGTGCCGCGGTTCCCCGACTCTCTCCCGAGCAGAGCCCCACACCCGGCGGGCTGGCTCCCCAACCCGGTTGTAGCGAACCCGGTCCCGCCGCGGTGATCCTGTGAGGGCTCTGTCCCCCCGGAGTGCCTCTGCCCTCGCCACCGACGCGGGAAGAAACGTCCCGCGAGGTACGGCGGTGGCGCGGGGCGCACCACCGCGGGAGCACCGGCTCCGCTCGTGAGCAAGGACCCCGCGCCCATCTGCGCTCCCCCGGGCAGGGCAGGGACCCCCGTCAAGAATCACGGGGCCGAGCCGCACCGGCACGGCCCACCGGAGGCTCCGTTGCCCCGTGGGCTTCGCGTTCCGGGGAGCCGCAGAGCCCGGGGAGCGCCCCGCCGCCGCGCATCCCCGGCCCGCCCCGCTCCCGAGAGGCGGGCGGCTCTCCGGGCGCAGGGACGGCGACCCGGAGCACGATCCATCGTTTCTCTTCCCCGCCCCACTCCCCTGCCTGGGTCCCCAGAGGCCACCGACCACCGACCCGGCAGCGCGACTCCCCGGCCCTTACCGACGCGCGCAGGGATGCGCTCCCTCCGCCGCACGCCTGCAGCCCCCGTCCCGCAGCCCGGGCGGTTGTAGCTTTTTTGGAGAAGCTGGGAAGAGGGAGAGAAAGAAAGGGGGGAGGGAAGGGGGAGGGAAGGGACTGAGATCGAGGGAGAGAGAAGTATGCAAAGGCAGGAAGTGGAGACGGCCACGGCCAGTGCGGGAGATTAATGGGAACCAGTCGCCCGGCAGCCAACAAAGAAACCTGCTCCCCCAGCGCAGCCCGGCCGGGGCTGCAGCTCTGCCGCGACCGGGCAGCCCTGGGCGGCCGAGCCACCGCTCCCGCCGGCAGTGCTCGGCCCCGGCCCCACGGAGGGGTGGGCGCCGCCGCCCCCCACCCCCTCCACGGCCTCCAAAGCCGGGTGTTGGCCAGGCAGGAGGGAGCGGAGCAGCCCGCCGGGGCCAGGCAGGACCAGCCGGTCCGCGGGGAGATGCGATGGGCAGAGGAAGAGGAGGAGAGAACTCAGCCCCGCGCCTGACAATCTTCCTCTACCCCGGAGGAGCGATGCCTCTTATTTTTTATTTAAAAAACTCGGAGTGCTGGGCTCCTCTCCGCGCGGAGCCGCTTGCGGGGAAGAAAGGAAGGAAGGAGGCGAGCGAGCGGCGCGCTTCCTGCGCCCGGGCGCCGAGCAGATGGTTTCAATCAGGGCGCCGGGGATGGGCGAGCCCCCGGGGCGGCGGGACGCGGAGCGACCGCCCGCGTTTTCCAAGCTCCCCGGGGTAGCTCCGGAGTAACAGTACCAGTGGAGAAAGAGGAGAGGAGAGCATGGCAGTGGCACGCCTCTGACCTTCTTTCCGGGTACCACGGTTCAAACCCAGCCTGCTGGGACCGGCTACTGACGGCGGCTTTGTAACGATCCACTCCCTCGGGAGCGGAGCCCGACGTGCCAACTCGGAGGCACTGGGAACCCGGCCAGGACTCCTCCGCACACAGGACACAGGGCAACGCGAGTACCAGAGGGTGAAGAAGATCTCTGCGTGGCACAAGCGATAAAGCGCACACTCCACACAGGCCGCAAACAGCATCGTACGGGCCAGCTCCCTGGCACGCCTGCCCATGTCCTTCTGCTGGTTTTAACTGATGGCAAACCTGCACAAGGCGTTTGATACAAAAACCATACAAAAGAGGCAGGATACTAGCTGTCAGCAGAACCATGAGTATTGCAAAATACAAAGACTGCACCTAAATCTTGAAGTATCATGCAAGCATTTATAAAATGAGTCACTTCACAGTGTATTAGCTAAATGACAATAAGAACAGAAGAAAAATAAAGCGAACAGTGACATGTATATTCTGTAACTGGAAATACAGATTCCAGCATTGCACATTTCTTGAGCTGTAAGCACACGCTTACTTTCCTTCCATCGACTGAAATGGAACCGAAATGGTGCTCAGTGTTAGGCAAACGCTTATAAGCTTTCCTACACAAGGATATTTTTCTGAACCCAGAGCCGAGTACTCAGGATAAGCTATTCTTGGCTTTCACCACCTCCTCAACAAAATAAGATATATTGTCTTAAGATACTCTGATCCGTCATCCCACACGACAAGGAAATTTGGTGTAAATGTCCAGCATTTCACAAACCTCCATTATATTTCAAAAGAGTGAATGTACAGGAAGTAAGGGTAACTCTCATCTGGATTCTGAAGTGAATGTGTGTTTCAAAGCAAAAGCTGTTTCAGCTGTCAGCCTTCTTGGGACAGATGTATTTACTCAGCTGCAAAAGGAGTACTGTGTTACTGAACATCAAAAAATGGTGGGAGTTTAAATTTCAACACACAAGGAATAATTTACCTCCTGAACAACAAGCTACTGCTACAAGTACCTGGCAGGAGTATAAAATGAATACAATTTTCTTTCCCTGTTACAAAAACAATACAGGGGGACCTTTTCAAGTATATTTCACAAGTGCAGCAAGATAGCAAACCCATCTGCCTCTCCAAGAGAGCATTGATAACAGGGAATGATGCTCAAAGACGCTCAACTTCCAACTAAGCAGGAAGCAGTCTATTCTGGCTGCTCCTCCAGCATATCAAACAAACATCTCAAACAGGCTAATATTGCTTTTATCAAGTATTATTTTTCTCCCCCATTTATGTTGCATTCAGTCTCCCAGACCTCAAGCAACTGCCTAAATTTTCTTTTGACTACAAGAGACCCAACCTAAAGTTAAGCTGTATTTGAACACTGAATTGGGGCCTTCAATGTGTTTTAATGAAAAAGAAGTCTCTGAAGGGCTTGTTTGTTACAGCAGCTAGCTACTGCCCTGGTTAAGCTACTGGAAGATGATAATAAAATGTAAACTATGAGAGGACTATTTTTCTTGCTTGCCAAACAGATTACAGCCAGCAAAGCTCCACAAACAAGAACGAAGGACTTGAAAAATCAAGGCCTACTTGTTAACCTTGGCCATACTGCACGTGGAAGTTTCTGTGCCCCTTCCTACTGCCACCTCAGCGCAAGCGAGGTTGGCAAAGCCACAGAGCAGGCTCTAACCCACATGTAGCTGCAGTCGCTTTCCAAGCCTGTTTGGTAGCTCCGAGTGGTGACTGCAGCCTCATGCACGGCGGAGCTGACGAAGGCCTCACACACGCGTGCTGCCCTGCTGGAAAACCCTCCTGGGCCAGAAGCAGCTTTCTAGGGCACAAATTTGCTTGTTTGGCAAATCTTGCTTGCAGTAGGCCGGAATGCTTTGTGCTTTCTTTTTACTGACCAAAGCGAAAGGGCTTTCTTTTGGATAGCAGATGCAGCAGCAGCGCGCTGGCGCTCTGCCCTCTTACCAAGACCTGTTTCACTCAGCCAACCATCACTACGTACTGTAACCATTATTTTGTACCTCACAAGTTAAAAAAAAAAAAACAAACAAAACAACCAAGGAGCACCGCTTTCCACCATAGAGACCATGGGGCGAAGCCCCCCAGGAACGCCGGCACCGGCTCGCCGAGCCGCGCATGCGCCGAGCCGAGCCGAGCCGAGCCGGCACCCTCCAGCTTCTCTCGGCTCTTCCTCGTTGTCGCCCGCCGAGGGCAGCCGTGGAGCAGCACCCAGGCGCCTCACAGACTGAGGGAAGGCTGAGGGAAGCTCGCGGGAAGCCTGTCCAGACGCCCCTCCCCCGCCCGGTGCGGCGGCTTTACCGCAGGATAGGGCGCGGGCGCGGGCGCGAGCCCGAGCCCGAGCCCGAGCCCGCCCCGAAGGTGGTGGCGTGAGGGGAAAACAGACACCCTCGACCTCTCGGCGGGACCGGACGCCCAGCCGGACCTGCCCCGGTGCCACCGGGCGGGGCGGACCAGCGCAGCACCGGCGGGGCGCTGGCGCCCCCTAATGGCAGCGGGAGGAATGGGGGGGCGGGGTCGAGAGGCCGCGCGTGCGCGCTGTGTCGGCGCGCGGCGGCGGCGGCGGTATGGAGGGGGCGCGCGCGGGGAGGACGGCGGGGTTGGCGCGCGCCGTGCTGGAGCGGTCGCGGCGGCGGCGACCGGCGGGGCGGCTCCCGGCCTCGGCCCCGGTCAGTGCAGCGGGCGGCAGCGGCGGCGGGGCGGGGGCGGCCGCGGCCGTGCCGGCAGAAACGCGACAAGATCGATAAGAAGCGCCGAGGAGCTGCGTCCTTAAATGGTGGCAGGACAGCTCGTGTGCTGTAGAGGCCTAGTGTGTGTGTGCACATGTAAATGTAAATATATATATGCGTCTATATGTATACACGTGCATGCGTGGGACTGAGCCATGTATGTGCTATAACGAGCTAGATGTGTTTTAAGATGCGCAGAACGGTTTCACACGCTGCTACTTTCCCCTGGTGTTGTCTAATCAAAGCCAGAGTGAGAGGGCAGGGCGCTGACCGACAAATTCCCGGGGCTTTGGGGGACAGCGGAGCGACGCAATCGCTGCGTCCGGTGTGACCTGTTGGGTGTAGCGAGTGCCTCGGCGTCGCCTGGTGCACGCTGGGGACGTTGGAAGCCGATGTGCATTAAAACTAAGCACCGCAGCGGGGTGACTGCTTCACCCCCGGGACAGCCCCCAGCACTAGCGGGTGTTTTGCTCTTTAATCACCTGACACTTTCGACCCCTGAGCAAGGAGCACCCCAATGTGAGCTACAAAAAAAAAAAAATGTCTTTAATTGCAGGAAGAAGATTCAGAACGTCTCAGTGCAGCATTCACTTCAATTGTGAACTTGATGAATCAAGCCACAAAGGAATGCGAGGTGAGGTTTTATCCCCAGGCCTGTGAGAAAGGGAATGTTTATGACATGCCAGGCAGGAGCCTGTTACGCTACTTTTGCTAAAACTACAAAAAAATTAGACTACTTCAGTTTCACTCGTTGCATGGCAAGAGCTTAGCCAGTGAGCGTGCAGTGCCAGCCTAAATTAAGAAATTTGTGGCATTCGCCATCATGTGGTAGGTTACGTGGTAGATTTCGCCAGTGTTTTATCCTGACCAACTGGTACCATCTTAGTTGATGAACACCACTATAGACAGTACCAGTAGACTGGTACAGATTTTAGCAGAGGTTGGCTTCACTACTTGGTATAAAGGCGACGTAGTAAAGAGAGACAGTAAGGTCAGATGACGTCACAAATTACATTGTGTCAGCCACTGCACAGGCTTGTTGCATGCCACAATGTATAGAGTTGTTTCCCCCTGCTGCCAGGCACCTCCAAACATCTGCTGTGGAGTGGCTTTAGGACGCAGTAACCCTTTGTTTTCATCATGCCAACATGAACTACTCATGCTGGCTGATAAAGTCAGTGTGTTCTGGGTGGCAGAAGTAAGGGAGAGTTTTAATCTCGAGCAGAGATGGCTTTGAGTCACATGTTCACTCTGAATTTAGACTTAACCTCCCCCATATCTTTTAAGCAAACTCGATTTGGGATATTGCTACTGGATAAAGAGTGTGGGCTGTTCCGAGCAGCAGCGTATCTTTATTTGTGATAAGTAGAAATTGAGAGATATGGCGTACAGATGCACAGCTCCACTGCTTTCGTGTTGACTCTGGCTGCTGGGTGTCATTACTCTTCTGGGTAGACAGACCAGGGGCCCGTCTCTGCCGGCTCATCCTTGTGAATGCAGCCCTGCAGCCCAACTACTACATTAAAGTCTCTGAAAACTCCATCACAGTTTATACTGTCTATGCCCTTTGGGAATCTGTTATAATGCAGCAGGGAGCTCATTGCCTGCAGAGTTAATAACAGAGACTAAGCCTTCAATTAAATTAGAGAAAACAGTAGTTCAACACACACCAGATGATTAGCTCTTGCTAAGCAACTCCTTTACCTTTTCAAAGCACTGCATACACAGTAACCAGTTAATCCTAAAACAACTCAGGCACAATAGAGTTTTACATAAGATGAAACAAAAATATAACAATGTATAGAGACTCATCCTATGCCCTGTGTCGTGGTTTAACCCCGCCAGCAACTAAGCACCACACAGCCCCTTACTCACTACCCCTTCACTGGGATGGGAGAGAGAATCGGAAAAGTAGAAGTGAGAAAACTCATGGGTTGAGATAAAGGCAGTTTAATAGGTAAAGCAAAAGCCACGCACACAAGCAAAGCAAAACAAGGAATTCATTGACTATGTCCCATTGGCAGGCAGATGTTCAGCCATCTCCAGGAAAGCAGGGCTCCATCACGCGTAACAGTTACCTGGGAAGACAAATGGCATCACTCTGAACATACTCCCCTTCCTTGATCCCCCAGCTTCATATGCTGGGCATGATGTCCTATGGTATGGAATATCCCTTTCATTAGTTGGGGTCAGCTGACCCAGCTGTGTCCCCTCCCAACTTCTTGTGCAGCCCTCAGCCTACAGGCTGTCTCAGCAGCACTTGAACTGCAGTACTGCTCAGCAGTAACTGAGACATGGCTGTATTATCAACACTGTTACCAGCACAAATCCAAAATGTAGCCCCCATACTAGCTACTATGAAGAAAATTAACTATCCCAGCCAAAGCCAGCACACCCAGTTAGGAGTATTACAGTTGGAACAAGCAGTGGATGACTTTGACGTTTGTGCATCAGCCAAGACAGTACTGCTTCAGTCATCTTCTGTAGTGGAGTCATGAAGGATGGTGGCGGGGGGGGCAAGAGGGGAATTCTCAGACCCGCAAGTTCATGGATAAAGTTTACAAAGTGCAAATAAAAATCCAAAGCCGAACATTTAGGCACTTGAATGCAAACGATTAAAACAATTAAAACAATCGTGATTTGAGTTGTTTAGAGTTACTAAGGGACTGAAGTTCATCCCCATTTCTTGCCAAAAGTTTGATTTCATTTCTTTTCTCTGTGACGTCATGTAAAAGAATCCATCTTACCTCCTGTGATACGGAGACGCTCTGTAAAGTGTTTTGCAATAGGCCAATGTATTTGATGTATTTTGGGACATCGCTCCACAGTAAACCACAATAGAAGCAACCAAATATGTTCATGTGTGCATAACCTCAAGGAATAAAGCACAGCAGGAGATCTGGAAATAAAAGGTAACTCTGGGAGAAGTTCTCTGGTGACAACAGATGGCAGCAGAGCTGTATTCAAATATTTAATTTGCAGTTGGGAAGATTCAAGTGCCTTTACTGTGCAGCCAGAAAAGGGCTGCTGTGGACTTAAATACAATTCTCAAAACTGCTATGCTACTGGTGCCAGCCTTGAGGACACTAGTTTAGCTTCTTCATCAATTCATTTTTCAGTATTAACCTGTTCTGCTTTTAGAGCACTGCTCCTGCACGTACCCTGCAGAGCCAGTCTTCACTGGCTAGGTTGCAAAGCACCCAGCTTGCATATACATCCTATTAAGGACCCATAAACTATGCCTTCTTCCACCTTCTTCCTTCTTCTTTTACAGAAGAAGCTGATCAGGTAGATGTTTCCAGAGCATTCCTTCTGATATTTTCATGAATTCAGTCTGAGGTGTCAGAGACTCCCTACGTATTGTACTGGGAGACAGACCTCTAAAATCAGGGCTGAGAGTTCTGTACCAGAAGGCAGATGTCCTGTGGACATCTAGGCACTGTTTTCATCCTCACATGAGAACAAATCAGCCAATTAATACAGGAGGTCAGTAGCTGTGCAGTTCCACTTTTATTTGTACATCTGCAGTAGTTGTGAGCATGGCTTTGATGCTTCTCCACATAATATTCTCCGTTTCTCTTGTTCAGAAGTACTATAGCTTCACAGCAGCCTGTAGATGCAAAGAGCATGAAATCAAACACATCTGCAGATACCACGGCAGGCAAGCAGGGGAGAGAGATCTAGAGAACTCCGAAGAAGAAGTAAGTAGGTGGTTTTGAGGAAAGGTTATTCGTTCTCTCGCCATGGGACAATTGTTACCCATCTAGTGTCTGTGACACTTGCTTACAGGAATGTATGCCGTTTGATATCATGGGCATATGAACACCTGGACTGATCTGAGCCTTCTCTTGGGGAAGGGGCAGAGAGGCAGAGTAACTTCTGGTGGCACCACTCAGCGTCATATCAGTCCTTTTGTGCAGGGGAACATTTCATGGACATGAAACATCCCCTCTCTCAGAGGTTGAATTTGCCTTTTGTGTTGTATCATTAGAAAACAGTATCTTGTTCTTTCCAGACGACTGAGACCTCTGAAGCATCCAGTCAAGCTCAAACTTACCGACAACATGTAAGTTTATAGAATGCTTTGGTTTAAAATTGAGATACAGCATTTCTTTATCATTTTGCATCAAGCTGGTTAAAATTTGTGATCAGGTGTGGAAACTTTGTGATGGCACAGAAGATGAACCACTGGTGCATCCACAGTCCTAATGTATGTATAGGTGGGCAGTAGAATGGGCATACAGAGACTCGCACAATTAATTATAAACCAGATGATGGCATTTTGGCATGTAACCCGTTACGAGTCTACTTTATATTTTGGACTAGTACAGAATGTCGAACACTGTGATTAATCTTTAGGCTCTTGTGAATTGCATCAGCAACAATAATCCAGCAGTTCTCCAGTCTCACCTCATTTGTGCTCCTGACACATTCCCTGTGCTGAGAAAGGAACGCAGCAGTTGCTCAGCCAGTTATGCTTGGCCTTCATACAGTCTCTCTGAAGACTCCTGTTCCTCAAGGAGGAGAATTTTTTTTTTTTTTTCCTCATTTTTCAAAGCCTAACACCTCACCAAATCAATTTTGGGAACTTCTAAGCCAAAATAAGATGAGAAACATGGAATCTATACCACAGTACAAATTAGTGGGAGCACCCTTGTTGTATGGATGTTTTCCAAGTTTATGTTAAAAACCGTTTAGGCTGGTAACTTTCAGTTTTGTGAGGCAGAGATTACAGAATGTTGATTATTTCCATTGATTGAAATATTAAATACTTTGAGTATGGCACTTGCTAAGTTTCATATTGACTGAAACATTTTACGGTTTTGTCCATGCTGTCTGTATATTTTGAAAAATCTTAGTATGTTTATATAGCAGCTGAAATGTAATTTTACCCAGCTTCAAAATTTTTATTTTTGTGGGAAATCTAAGATGACCAAACAGTAACAAAACTTTTCCCCCCTCTCCCCTAAAGATGGGAGGACACCTTCCAAGACAAGCTTCCAAAGACATCTACATTGAAGTTTCTCCTGGCACTTATTCTGTCACAGCAACCTCAGAGGACATGGTGCAACAAACCCACGTGGTGGATGTCAACGCAGGACAAAGTGTTGATTTAACTTTTGTCCTGTGATGTTTGTTGTTTCTTGGCAATCACAGGAATAAAATGCGAGGCTGTTTTAATGCATGTAATGAACTATGTAGATCTTTTTCTTGTTAGCACTTTAATAGTATCCTCCTCTTTGGGACTCCATTTTTTATGGCCTGTATATTTGTTTTCTACTTAAAGCAATCATATGCAGCCCACTTTGTACACTGATTTTATAAATATTTGTACATTGTGTGCCTTAAATCCAATTATGTGACTGTGTAATTCCAGGTTTTTATGCTTTAAACAATTAAAGATACAATCAGTGAAATAAACTACATAATTTAGTCTTTATGATGACAGATTCGTTTTTATTATCCTCAGACAGAAAATCCATGTCATATTCTTCACGACAGAGAGCATGAATATGGACATACATTAGCTTCTGTTGGCTGGCACTGATTTTAGAGCAGCTGGCTCACAACGCAGCTCTATCTGTACTTTTATTATTCTGATAAAGAAATAAAATGCAAATGAAATTATCTATCTAGGAGCCCACCTCAGGAAGGTGCTTGAATGTGTGCCAGATGTTCAGTACAGGCAGATGTTCAGTCCTGCCTCTTTGCAGGCTCTTACCTAGGCTAAACACCAGTTAGCTGCCTTTTTCGGTAGGCGGTAGGATACCCTCAATTGTCTCCTGTTTCCTGCAAGGGAAAAGTCCTGCTGAGCGCCTGCACGCTGCAGCTTATGGCCAAGTTCATGTGCTTTAAACATCAGCAGTCCCACTAACGAGACTCCCTGGATACTTAACTCTCCCAAAGGATTAGATATCATGGTTAGAATTAGTGACATGACCTATATAGATATCTGTAATCTTTTTGTAGCTGATGGTATTAAGGTTTCAGTTAATTTTCATGGGAATATAAAATTCAGTGACTTGAATGCTGGATCTCTAAGCATTTTGTTGTTTATATCTACAGTAGCAGGTTTTTTACCCTCTGGCTACTTTCTCTTCCGTTTTAATCTGGAAAAAATATTTTCAGCTGTCAGCTTGTATTGTTTCTACATTCCTTCTGGCTTTCCACAAAAAGAAATCACTATGCTGAATTCCTCTGGCTGACTCCAGAGAACTGTAGACAAATTGGAGGTTTATTAGACCTTGCTATGCATCTGTTCAGGCTTTTAGTGCTCATACTAGTTTACCTCATCTCTCCAGAATTGTAAAGTCAAGCCCAAATAATTAGGAATTTAATATAACACCTTGGAGTACAGAATGAGGATGCTGAAATTCGATGTGGGTGGAAATAGAGTTTCTCAGTTATTAAAATTATACAGTTATCCATAAAGATATTCTACAGAGACAGTACCCAGATCGGAGCTTGATTTGCTTAATCAGTGTAACACTGGTAACAGTATAAGCAGTTTACCTGAAATTTCAGCTCCTGAACTTCATCAGTTGTACATTTATTTAATTCTGGTTGGTCATGTCTCTCTCTGCTTTGTTGAAAGTGAGCTCTTCACTGTTATTTCTGTCTGTCCTCTTCTGACATGGTCTGTATCATCAAGTTTGTTGTCTCCTATGCAAGTCGCTTTACATCTATCATCTGACTCTTCTCCTTCTTGCTGTTTATATCTTTGTTTTTTTTTCTGATGCTGCAAAACCTTCTTCCTGGAGGACAGCAAACAAATCCCTTAGAAGTCTAGTCTAAAGAAAGCATCAGCCTCTTTGTAACTGCTGCTTTCCTGGCTGTAAGATAGGTCCCTCTGCCTCACGTAGCTTTTATCATGGTATCATTTCTGTGCTAGTACAAACTTCACTGCTGAAACACAGAAGGGTACAATAAGATCAAAGGATTTTCAGAAGCTGTTTGGCTTTGACCAAAAAATTTGCTCCTTTAGAAGTTAGGAGGATTTTTCTGACTACAGTGGGAGGATATTAGCCCGACAGAGAGCACCTCTGGGACGCCTGCTCTCTAGCTTCACTTGTTTGTTGTAAGTTACTTGTGATGCAGTCTGTATTATGTGATAAAACTGCTTCAGCTATCTCAAAGAGCAGCAATGTATCTTATGGGTTTAAAAGCACCAAGGGCTCTTTTACAGGAATAAAAGTACGTCATTATACTCTATTACCACAGCACGTCCTCTGCTGTGATTCATGCTACCGGTTTGGGGCTAGAATGAAACCACTCTGGTTTCTTTTTAGTTTTACCAAAGGCAAAGCATGTCACTTCAGTGCACAGCTGTTACACTTGCTCACATGAACACATCTGCCTGGAGCTCCATACTGGCCTAAAAATTCCTAGGAAATCAAATACAAAGGTGTGCAATCATGATTATTTAAATAAAGTAGGAACCATACAGTTAAGAAGTTGGTAGGCATCTGCTTAAAATTAATGCGATAATTGTGAGAATACAAGATACTTTCCAGTATATTCTCTGTTCGCTAAGGCATGTCATTAACAGATTAATCTCCTCCTAAAGAAATTCATGCAAGTTTAGCACCTTTAAAGTTTTACTCTGCAGTCAGCTCACAGTAGCAAGAGCATGAAGGTACAGAGGAGCTAATATTTGATTTCTGATACATAATTTATTAATTGTACCCTTCATGCTCTTGTGCAGAACAGTGTTTCTGTTCATCCTGCCATTCTTTTTCATCTTCCCCTTCATCCTGCAAGGTTTTTTCTTCCTCTTTTCTGTGCTTGCTTTTTTTGGCATTCATGTTCTGATTTTTTTTTTCCCCAAGTTTTCCTAAAGCAGGAGGGGACTATGGCCAACAGAAACTAGGCCTAAAAATCAGGGTGTTGTCCTTGTTCCTAGCTGTGACACAGTTTGCTTACTCTGTCCCCTAGCTTCAGGGTAGGGATCTGCTGTTTAAACTCCTTGCTTCTTGTGAGAGAGTAAGAGAAGATACTCAGTACAGACTGCTTACCCAAGAAAAAGTGCTTTTATCTTTCAGATATAGAGATCATGACTATCAAAGTTTGACTGGCAGAGTCCAGCACCTTTCCAGATTGAATCTTTTCTTGTGTTGTTTTGCTGCTGACAGCCATATCTGTCCATTTCCAGGGCCACACATGTAGGTTCCTACATACATGGGACTTCATTGGGTTGATGTCAACAGGCATTTGGCAGGTTTCTGAATTGAAATCTGCATTATTGAATGCTCACTCAGTTACTGGCATAATCTCTTCCATTTTACCAAGTAGCTTCAGCCCTTCCTTAGGGTTTTGGAATTTTTTATTAGTGGAGAAGTTTCCTGCCTATCACAAAGCTGGTGGATGGCCTTAGCAAGCAGTTAAGTTAGAAATAATGTATTTTTCTAGTCAACTTCCAGACCATTAACAAGAATATTTCTTCCATTCAGAAAAAACACGTGCTTACATAAATACAGTATTAATAATAACAGATTACCTTACTCCCCATGATGGCTTGAAATCTTGGTCTCTTAAGATTTCTTTCATTGTGAGTTGCCCTCTGGGAGACTGCTTGATGGTTTCAAACATTGCACCTCCATTAGTCAGGGTCACACAGGACACATCCCCAACGGAGATGGCTTTGGATTCCAGCTTGCTGTTTGTACACATGCTGCTGCGACTGCCGAGTCCTGGGAAGAAGTGAAATTGTGTATCTAAGAGCAAAACCAGAATTGGAATGTAGAAGCATTCATTTCAGAAGAGAGAAAAAGGCACTTCAAGTCTGAAAGGAATTCTTTCAGGTTATTCTGCATGCACTAGCTGCAAAGATAGGTTAATGAAGATGTTAGCATCATAAAAAGCATAGGAAAATGATAGGGAACAAACTCAGAGAGGGATTATCTACGCTTCCAAATGGAATTCATTGTTCTGGTGGTTTTCCATTGGATGAGTTGCCAAAAGAAGAGCTAGCATGCGAGATGAGGCAGTAGAAACATAGAGGAGGGGGAAGTATTGTTATCAGAGACTGATATGCAAATTTATAGTATTTATACCAATACACTAACGGCAAAGTGACTGCCTAGATGAAAGGGGCCCAGAATACATTTGTTTCTTTGCCATCTGGCTGCTGCTTCCCTGTGGAGATGTTAAAAGGTACCTGAGTTACTGGGATGGGACTTGTGGTGGCTTCTTTTCCAGTATTTCCACTCGTGTCTTGCAGAATCCTTTAGCCTGGGCTTCTCGAGACAGCCAGAGCCTGTGTTAACAGCACTGTCCACTACAGTACTCTTAGTGGGGAATGGCTCTAGGTCCCACTCTGAATCAGAAGAGGGGGAAGATGCTGCCACAGCTGCTGCTGCTGCTTGGTTTGGGCCTTTCAGTTCTAGACGGCAACGAGACGGCTCACTGCTGGATTCTGCTTCTTCAGTTTCGCTCTGAAAGACCAGAGACTTGGCTGGAAGAGGCCACCAGGCATCAACATGAGGATGGCAGCAGCAGATGCACCTTGCATATGCTGGTGAACAGCATATACCATCACAGTGACAGTGGAAATGTGGCCAGTAGGGTGAGCAGAGCAAGCAGTGTCTGGCAAGGCAATGTACCGCACAAACAGGAATCAGGGCTGATTTAGGACTGCAGGATAAAATACAGGAGTTAGTGTCTGGACTTTCTTTTGGCTTCACCCTACTGGTGAAAGGCATGTGGATCATCTCTACAATCCTCTCCCACAGGCTCGGAGGGATCCACAGAGCCACACCTCGTGGGAGTTTAACTTTCTTGTCATTCCAGAACCGGACCATAATTTCTTCATCTTCTGAGGCTGTTGAGAGAAAAGGTAAGCAGCCATAAGGAGCTGGCCTGCCTGGGCAGTGCATGTACACAGATCAGGCTTTGCAGCTTTATGCACTTTCTGTTCCTGTCAAGCGGTAGGGTGGACTATTAACCCTCTCTGTAACACCTTACCATAACGTCATGGGCACCATTGGTGTGACAACAGGCCTGGCACCTCTTTCCTCCCAATTTATCGTCAGATGAACACGAAAATGTTGACTGAGTAACTTTTGTGGCTACTGCCAAAGTTAGCAATAATGGTCTAAGAATAGTATTTTGATAAGTCAGTGGAGCTTGACTGTCAGACATGGAAAAAGTGAATGAGCTGTTGTAATCTCCTGCATTTGGGTGATAAAATCACCCCCAGACGTTCCATTTGGTACAAATGTGAGCATTCAAGCATGGATGGGTGCTTCCTGAGAGCTGCCTCGCTTGTATCCCTCATGAAAAAGCTACTGTCCTTCACATGGCAGACACAGTGTTGTCCAAGCAGATGGGAGATAGCACATCCGCAGACACAGAAGATGACATTTTTATGGGTCACAACTTCCTTAGGGTCAGACTGGTGAGGTTACACACAGATATCCATCAGCAAGTCCTGTCAGCTCCTGCAAGCTTTAACCAACACTAAAGTGTAGTCTGTGCACTGGTGCTTCTCTGGCAGTAGCACCGCAACAAGAGTTTGTCCTGACAATCTCACTTGTCTTCCAGAGCAAGGTGAGGAATAAGAGGGCAGCATCTTTCTTACCTCGTAATGGGTCCCTTGTCTCAATGCCTGTGAGGACGGTTCCTGGGCCGTACCTGGCCATATCTGACTCCCAGGGTGCCAGCACTTTGTCTCCAGGGAGTAAGGAGTGCTTCATCCTGTTCACGTATTCCAGGATGTCATCCTTTGCTGTTTTTTGCACACACACTGGATCCCTTCCACGTGACACAAGTGGTTTGGCAAACTCTACCAGGAACACACCTCTTTCACTCTGTTACCAGGAACAAAATAATAGTTCCTCTGAAAAACTGTCTGTAATGTGTTGGGTCATGTAACCTTCACCAGGAGGCCGGTTCTGTGGCTGCGTGGCTAGGTCGAAACACCAAGCAAGCCTGAACAGCAACTAAATAGTGTGCAGTTAGTCCAGCATTGAGATAGCTAGAAAAACCTCCGCAACACTCCCCAGAAAGCAGGCTGAGTGAAGCATGTACAGATGCACTGCTGCTAGGACCTGTATTTTCTTCCCCGAGAGAAAAAAAAGCCATAGAGTGCAACCAGATTTCCCAACCATGCTGTGTGCACCAGATCACAAGGGACACTGAAGCCATTCAGACCTGTTCTTCAGCCACGCCCAAGCCCTTCCTCCTTCCTCATTACATACAACACTAATTCTGCTTCTTGGGGGCGTTGTTGGAAACTTTTGTTTTCCTTTAAATTAAGGCCTGTCAAGAGGCTTTCCATCAACAATGAAACGAGGTACTTCCCTGTTCTTGAGGAAGAATGGCCTCTTTTTTCTGCAAAGTTTGAAGTGCTAACAAACTAATGAATTAAAGCTTTCACCAACATTTCTGAAAAGACACTGAGCCATCGATCTGTAGCCAACTCAAGCTGGAAGTGTGTACTTTAAACACTACCGCTTTTCCTGTGCTATTGATGGTTATGTGTCTACACACAACAGTGGCCAGCGCCCTGCTCACAGCAGCACTCGCGCTGCCCTAGTCCCGTTCGATGCCCACTGCCAGCAGAAGTGGAGGGCTTGCTCTTGCAAGGTACACATAAACTGGGAGTTTGGGGGGCACCCATCTTCTGCAAAAGATGAGGATCCTCGGAAGATGCCTGCTCACTCTTGAAAACAGACTCAGTTAAAGAGGCTGAGCAGAGCAAGGATCTGATCATGATTTGTTGGTGCCTGAGGCTGGGCTGCGTGCAAGAGGCTGACCCAGCATGCCAGGGAGCGGAAGGAAAGCACAAGCCTGGAATCAGGCACGTTAGGAGCTTTATGAATTGACATAACGATGAGCATCAGGTGTCCCGGTGATCTGTTCTCTAATTTGTGCACCAGCTGAAATAAAACTGCTACACTAAACGCCAGTGGTGCGTGAGGACTGACAGTGGACGGCACACCCTATTACACACACCCATGACTACCCCACAGCAACCAATACTCACCTCTACCTCCTCTTTTACTGTACCACGGTAAAAAAATCCATCTTGTTCTCCTCTCACCAGCACAGGAACGTTTCTGTCTAAGCCCTCTGGTCTCCCTGATGAGCTCAGCCTCTTCTGTGCTAGGCCAAGGGAGGAGAGGCAGTGGCTAATCCATTGGCACCTTGAAGAAAAGAAAATGGGTCAACACTGGGAGAAACAGCTTCTGTAGGTCATGGAACAAAAAAAAATCTTGGAAGATTTCAGAACTGGATCACTCCACCTCATTTTGTAGCACACCCACAGGCCAAAGCATGTGGGAAGAAACAGAAAACTTGCTTGTGCTGGGACAATTCCTTGCTCTTGGGAAAAACATCAGTGCTTGTTTTTACCCAGATTTCTTTGGGTTTGGGTTTAGAGGAAGTGTGCCAGGAGTACGCTGGAATCCTGGGCCACTATTACCTGCACTAGTCCCTTTGCTGTTTACACGGTGAGCCAATGCAATCCTTAGGGTCAGGAAAATGGATCCACCTCCAGCATAGAGTACAGCGTAGGTGCACTCGACAGCACTGTAGCTGATGTTTTTCACTGGGGCATTCAGGGAGCAACAGAAAAGTAAACAACGAAGCTGCTGGTGGATGACAGGTTCAAGTTAAAAACAGGAAAAATAATCCCCTGTCACAAAGCATTAGAAACATTTCACAGAAGACGGCTGCTAACGCAAGATGCTTTTATTTATCAAAAAATATTAAATGACTGTTTCTTTGATAGGAGGTTTAGTCAGGCTTTGCTTTTCATAATCTCCAGGGTAGCAAATCACTTTAGTTAATACCATCTAAAAAACTGCCAGTGCAGAGGAGAGAAAAGCTCAAACGATGTTCAAGCTGCTAATTTATTAATCTGACACAGCAGCCTGTTTTATCCTATTAGGTATCATGGAAAAGAACAAATCAGACTCAAACAAGAACTTGATTTTACCCTTACCTCTGGGGGGTGAGGGGCTGGGTGACCCAGGCAGGATGCACTAGGAAAGAGCTTCTGCAGCAGGGATTGGCAGCAAGTACAACGCTGGAGCATGAGACCTTGTCCAGAGCTGGCATCACACTGCAGCACCTGTGATCCGCAGGCAGGACCCCTTCCGAACGAGCCATTCTTGCAAAAGCAGCTACCTGCAGGACTCAGTCCTGATCTGTTGGCAGAAAAGAGACAACTTACTGGCATTTTTCAACACAAGCAAACACTTCTCTATCTACCTTTTATTAATTGTTTATTTTGATTTTAAAAGCATTAATTCAAAATATTCAGACTGCCATTTGGTCAGACAGACCCGTATCACTGAACTTCAGTGATCGTCAGTCACCCAAAGCCCAACCTTGTAGAGGGACAGAAACACCCAAGGAAACTAGAAATGCTGTCAAAATACCCATGAAAGCAATAGCTTTCACCTCCCTCCAACTTTGTTTCCCTCTGTAACATCCGGCTCCTTTCTTCCACACCTACACTCTCCTCTAAAGCTTTCTTGTACACAGCCCCAGCCAAACCTTCCTATTTTACAAGCTGAGACAGAAACTACAGCTGAAGTTGACAAGCTGAATAAATGTGACAGTTTTTGAACGTGATGTTAGATTACAGTTGTCTGTTACTTGTTTTATTTACAGTGATGTATTAAGAGGAAATATTCTGACCTTTCAGCTGTCCTGTCATGTTTTATAACAGTAGGATTATGGCTTGCCATGAGGAAGAATGAGATGCTCAGATTTGACAAGCGATAACTATTTAGAGGCTGTCACAGTAAGATTGATGATATGATGCTATCTCTGGTAATGTGACAAGATGTAGTAGACAAGCTTCTAGTCGTTTTTTTTTAGGGTAAAATTCGCATGGCAATTCAACAACACATAAATTTTAAGTGCCTAATTTACTTTACAAAGTACAGTTTAAGCATTAACATTATGTTTAAATGTTATTTTTGTCTCTTATCTAAGAGATATGATCTGGGAGTTCTTTTTTTATGAGGACTCCCAGATATACGTAATTTCAAAAAACTAGCACACCAAACCCAGCAAGAAGAGTGGATTAACTGCTGCAAAAAGCATCTTAAATCAGCAAATCAACACGATATATTCACTGGTTTCACAACTACACAAACTCCCCTATTATAAACCAAAACAAGACGGAATCATTAAGACTTTGCGAAGAAGTACAACGATGAATTCTACATTAAAGCACATTTTAAACTTATTCAGCATCGATACTGCCAAGAGCCAAGTTCCCTATTTCTGAATAAAACAGGGCACTGACAAAGGCAATTGCACATCACTTCATGAGAATTGTTTTTTTCTAGATAACTCCAAGTACTTTGACATAGCAGTGTTCCAAACTTACCAGCTATTGGTAACACTACACCTGGTCGATTTGGATTTGGTCCCAATGCAGAAATCTTGCTCTTTGCCTGCTCGACGCAGGAAGCCATTTGCTGCCAGTGTTTCCTAGTTGCTATGGAGGTTGCCACAATCAGGACTACCAGGATCGGCCATCCTGACCTTACCAGTTAAAAACCAGTGGAACGTGACTACAGAGAGGACCATATCTGCCACGCATCCGATCAATTTTCATCTCCCCATTGATCTAGATACTGCACTGAAGGACTGCAGGGGCAGAGAAGGGACTATAAGAGGGCGCAGTGTCCTCTAGGCTTTCTGCCTACTATTGCAGGGCGAAAAATAGCATCACACGAAGCTACAGTTCAGATTTAGGAAAAAAAGCCCATCACCACAGGGTGTGACAAATTGGTTTGAAAGGTGGACAGAAAGGTTGAAGCTGAGACAAACTAAGGTCAAATAATTTTGCAAGCTTTCCTTTTTCACAATAAAGGGGAAGGATTAATGAATTCTATGCTTTTCCTGCAAAGTGCCTATGAAAAACATGCTGGCATACAATGCAGAAATCTACCTGTTTATTTCTTCTGTGATCCCTGATCTTCATTTTTTCCTTAACAAATGTTAACTGAGGTGGTTTTGGTTTTGGTTTTGTTTTTTTTTTTGGGGGGGGGGGGGGGCAGGGTGGTGGTGAAGGAATACTTAATTGCATTCTGTAGGCATTTTTCAATTCACTGCTACAAAAAGAAGGTAACAGAGGGGAAGACTGCAATTAGGGACAAGGATACAGCACTTAGGAAATCTGTTAACCATTTTCTGTACATTCTGCTGCACCCATGGACTACCTGCTCTCACGCCATCAGCAGAATTGTTTGATGTCAAGAATACAATTCCCTTACATACAGCAATTGTTAAGAACACTTTGCCAGTTATGAGCTAAACTCTCTTCACCACCTTCACATAACATTATTCTACATCACTTCTCTGAAACCATCAATAGGACAGAGGAATAGACTGGGAGGTCAGGGAAGACCACCCCAAACCTCAACCATTATCAGTGAAAGTTTTAAAAAAAAAAAAAAAAATCTGTTACAGGATTATTATTCCCCCCCCTCCAAGGTCAAGACCTTGCCAACTCTCTTTATACTGTGTATTGTGTGAGCAGTCCTAGTAATTTTTAAGGGCACTGACAGCTGAAGAAGAATTCAATTTCCAATAGAAATTAGACTAAGTCAACAGTTTTTAATGGATTAAAATATTCATTAATAAGAAAAGGATGAAACAGCACTTTCAAGACATTATGCTCTTCCCGTGTTCAGTAACCACGCTTCAGAGAGCTGCTACCATCCTCTTTTTATTTTCCTCCTTTTAAACTAAGTTATCCTTTCTGTTGGCATCTAACAACATTCCTAGGAACCTTTAAAAAGGCCTTTAAGAGAACCACTGGCAATTAGATCAAAATCTTTTAAGAAAGTGCATATAAGAGTAAACCAGTAACATCACAGAAAATGAGAGGAATCTCAGTCCCATCAGCGGAAAGATTTTATTTTAAAGCATGCAGGTTTTGATGATACATACGGTTACTTCACACATACAGGTATTACATCTTTGCTTTGGTGACAATTTTAGAAGTGTTTTCTGATTTCCACGAATTAACTAACTTAGGCCATTCAGACGAGATTTCCCCAGTTGCCTTTTTTTGTATCTACGTGTAGTTACCATGTGCAAAATTAAAACTCTTTTCTAGGGGCTGATACTGACATGTGCCATTATCTGCTCCTGTGTCATTAACAACATAGTGGCTACTAGGTTCCAAGACAGGATACCTTTTGCTTGGTTTGGAACCGTTTAGATCCTCTTCAAAAACTGGTTTTGTTTGTTATTTGCTTTAGGTGCTTGGCTTGGCTCTGTGAGGTTTTTTTTCTGGCGCCATGGAATCACTGTACAGAATAGACTGTAGGTAGCTAATGTATTTTATTGCAGCACGTAGCGTCTCTACTTTGCTGAGCTGTTTCTCCAAGTATTCCTTAGGTAGGTGATGCCTCAGTTTAGCATAGCCTTCATTGACACATTTAACCCTCTGTCTTTCCCTCTCATTCCTCTTTCTGATGAAAGCTGGCCCACAGGAGTACTCGCTTCTGCAATAACTGGAATGGGGCATTTGGTAGGGAAAGGTGCAGGGCTCACTGTAGAAGTTCTCGGCGATGAGATGCTCAGACATGAAAGGAAGGAACGACAAATCTTCAGAGCAAGTGACCTGGTTTGGTGTTTCTGGGTACACGTGAAACGTGAGCACTGGCTCGGCACAGAAGGGCCTTGACAGCTGTATGCACTGAGCCTCAGTACAGGTGGACAACTTGTCCATGAGGTTACGGTAGCTTTTGCCATCCATCAGGTTCTGCATTTAACCTGGAAATGCATAATTATGTAACAGTTTAAACAACTCATACTGAACAGTAGAAAAAAACTCACCTAGACTTACCAACACTTGGCATTACTGGCATTTTCCAGAAGATACTTTTTATGCATTTGTGACATTTCAGAATGGTGTTGGAAGATTGTTACACAGAGCAGACAACGTCCTATTTGAAAATACAAGAAAGTGCAAGCCAGCAACACTGATTAAAATAATTCACATCAGATTTTAAGAAAATAGAGCCAATAAAGCTTCCTAAAGGAAAAAGCACACAGTCTCACCTCAGCTTTAGAAATGAAGATAATATACCTTTATATACTCCACATAAGTCTAGCTTGCTCCAAATCCACCAAAACTTACATCTTTACAGACAAGAAACAAAGCAGGCCAACATCTGAGGCATTCTCTTCTCCTCCCTGAAAAAAATTCTATCTACAATTCCAGTAACAGACTCCCTATCCATACCAAAAAGCCTTCAAAGAGAAATTATTTTCTCTATCTCTATTTGAGGTCTCATTCACTATACTATCTTAATTAGATGGAAAACTTGTGCAGGGAATGGATCTCAACTTTACGTCTGTCAGGTATTACATCCATTCTACATAAAAAGTGTTTACAAAAAGTTCAGAGGATGAATTTCTGCTAAACCTAACATCTCATGCTCCTTCTGCACTCACCTGCAGTTTAAACAGATACGAAATACTAAATTCAATCCTACTGATAGAGGATTATGAAATAATCTATTTATTAAAGGATAAAAAATGCATGTCCTAATAATATTGTTCCAATTATAAATTATTTTACTAAAAGGGACTGCACACAGTTGTCGGGGCACTGCTAGAAACCTGTGACTTGGACTGGCCTATTAAAACCACATACCTTCTCTTCACAGCAGCATTATGGCAGGCGTAACTACTCAAATCACCCTTATATATTTATTACAAAGCTAATCTTGCAGTGTTTTATAGGAAGCTACATTACAGTGCCTTCCCATTATCATTATTCAAACAGCTAAACATCAGCACAACTGTTAATGACTGTTACCTAATAGCTACTTAAAAATAAATTTTAAACAACTAGTTAATTTTTAAAGAATTACTGTGATCCATCCTCATGGATTGCAAGCAATGTTTGCCTACACAGAATGTATCCAAAAATGCTCTTACTCTGACCATCCACTTCCACATCTATATATTGCTGTCTAACACACTTAGATTATATTATATTCCTCTAAATATTATATTATATTCCTCTAAAATGGAAAACACACCTGAACATTCAACTAGGTTACTAGAAACATCTAGATTCCATACTCAAAAAAAAACCTTGCAAAGCTTCGAATGTTCTGGCCACAGTTCCTCAACATAAATGGGATCCCCTTAATCCTTCACAAGGATATGGGGATATTTTAATGTCTTCTAATGACTTCATCCCTTCCGCATTTAATACAGAGAGAATTTTCACTTGGCATAGACCTATCCTCACAACATATCCTATCAAAATGTCTCTGTATTCAGCGTTGTCTCTTTTTCTAAGGCACACAGATCTCACAACAGAAACCCTGAGTTAAGAATTCATTTATAGCATGCTCTTAGACAAGAGAGAAAGTCACACGCATCTTAAACAGGTACTTCTGTAGGTAGACCGAGAGCACGAACACACATCCATTTTACATTAATATACATGCAGCAGATCAGAGATGAATATATACACTCGTTATAAAATGACAGTAGTAGACAGCCCCATCTTTGCCTTTTCTACTTACACAGGTTGGGCTATTGTCTAAAAACTTCCTATTGCTAACAATTTAAAAACACTATATGAGGAAAAAAGTCAGTTACATAGCAATAAACCTTTATAGCAAAACATCACTATAGAGAAGAAACCAAAGCAAACTCAACCCCTCAAGAAGAGATACTTGCAGTATTTGTTGCTTAGTACTGACACTTCTGCAGCATAACAGCGTTACATAAAAGTTATCTGCTGCCTTACTACCTGCACAAAGTGCAAGTTTTAGGATTGTTTTCCTTTTAGACTAGAAACTCACCAATCTTCAGATGAAAGTAAAATCCAAGGAAACAAGACGTGCTATTTTAAGACTGATGAGTAATACCTGAAAATATCTGAATGATATTAAAAAAAGAAGTTAATGTTCCATTTTTCTTAAGTTTTATTTAATAAGAGATCATATTAAACATGATTCATTAAAAAGCTACAGAAGCACTGTTACTGAATAGCTGGTAGAAGTGATGTAAAAAACCCTGATATTCAGTGAACATCTGTTGCCACATACAGCAGCACACAAGTCTCTTACCTGAATTATGTAGCTTGTTACGCTGAGTCAAGGACTGCTGCAATTTATAGTCAATTGACAACATGCAAAGTAGCTTACAGTTAGATCTGCTCATTTCTGGTTTGGTTTTTTCCACCCACACCACAGCTATGTTGGCAACAAAACTTGCTAGAAATTTTAAAACTGTATTGAACACAAACTAGATTACTTGAAAAAGTAACCAGGAAGGTACGTTGTTGACTTCTTGTATTTATTCTATTACAGTTTACTAAAGCGCTATTTTAACATATTGGCATTTCGTACTTTAATGGACAAATATAAAAATCAGATTCAGCTAGAATTTAGTCAGATATTTACCATCAGGGCATAAAAAATTATTTTTTATAGCTTCATTTTAAACACAGAAAATCAGTATTTATTTAGAAGAAACTTGTGATGGATTTGTTTCCAGATAAAGGTGAGGACACACATTAGTTAGCTTAATAACCTCAAATTTAATCTTCACTATACCTGTAATTTTGGGAAATCCCCTTAGTGTTAAGCAGTGTAACACCATATAAAAGGTTTCTAATAAAGCATTTATGGAGGTAGGCAAGACAAGATTGGAAACACTGAGCAATCAGAAACAAGACAAATGTTTTAAAGTTTTGCTTAAACTTAGAAACACAGTATGGAGCAATCAGTCTGCATAATTACATATATATAGGTATACAGATGCTACATATATCAGTATATAGCTGTCCAACTGTAGAGGTGCAAATAAACAGGACATCTAACTTCAAAACTGCCACATTTTACAGGATTACCTTGACACTTTAGGCTATCTCACCATTTGGCCGTTTTGTTGATCAAAGCAAAGCCACATCAAAAATTCAAAACCAAACCATTTTAACTTAGAATTTCAGAAGACGCTGTAAGATCAGAAGCACTTGATCTACTGCTAAGAGAGCTACATACATCTAGTCTTGTCTTCTTGGGACTGTCAGTCCTCAAAGCAAGCATTCTGCTTCTGCTGCCCTTGTGTGGGGCTGCAACAATGCTGTATTCCGCATCCTCCATCCCACGCCAGCTTCGGGCTTCATCAGAAATGCAGCCAAGAGGTAGAACATCTACTAGAACTGGCAGACAGGCATGTATTCAACAAACAAGCTACATTATTTTCTTTAGGGGAACCTAGGTCCATCACTGTCATAAACAGTTATTGACTCATCAGCAGGGTGGGATGTTGAACACAGTAACTGAACCCAAGTCTGGATATTTTTCTGTCCTGTCAATCCACCTTGTGCTTTTTTTTTTTTTTTTTAATTTAAAGAAAGAATCCTGTGCCTCCACCAATTAGCCACCCATTATAATTCCCTCCAGATTAACTTAGTTTTTGGAAGATTACAGGACTGTCAAGAGAAGGAAGCTTTGTATCTACAGAAGAGCTGAGTCAGAGATTAGAAACTTTTTTCAATTCACAATTTGGTGAGCCCCTTTCCTTTGTCTAAGCACTGAACAAGTGCATATTTCTACTGTGAAGCATTTTTAGAGAAGTGCTTTTATAGATGGAACTTGCACAGTAATAAGGGAGAAAAATGATGACATACAGATAATGCACATCCATTTTTCAAAATCAGTTTTATCTTTAATTGTTACATTTCAAAGTGGATATATGAAAGTTAGTCATCTAGCAACTGTATACCTCTTAAGGAGATGAGTACAGAATCACAGATAAAAAAATACACCTAACTCCCAAGATGACAAGTGCTAGAGAAAATACGTGCTTTACACCATCAATCCAGACAAATGCAGAAAGATTTTTATAATAAATATTTCATCATATACTAACTCCTGAGACTTTACCCATGAAAAGAAAGGGAAAAGATTTTTTTTTTTTAAGAGATATCATACACATACAATATATTGAGCTTTTAAAGCAAAACACAACAAAATGTCAACACTGTCTTGATATGCACTGCATTTGAGTTTATCTACATCACAGTACTTTAAGTATGCAGCTCAAGGAGTCAGTGTCCATTTAAGTTTTGCCTTAAATCTGCAAACGTCACTTGACATGCAAGCATCTTGAAAGTACAAGTGCAAGAAACCAAATGATGAATACAGCCAATCAGGATTTCATTCTCCCATATGAAAACTACACTGCAAGATTTAGATTTCCAGTACCTAGGATAAGTCAGCAGAAAATTCAGGTATATTTACAAAAGGTCTTTACATAAAGTGATTAGTGAGTTGTATGTAATTACTGTGTTCCCAGGTACTTTTAACCACATAAATAGTAGAGAGAAATATATAGTTAAAAATCACCATAAAGTCACAACTGTAAATAAAGTACCACAGTGGCAACTCCAGATATCTTAGGGTTTGTTTTCTTTTCAGTTTTGTTAGTAAAAGCCATTTGAAAATGTAAGATTTTAGCTTTTGGTTAACTAATCTTTCTGAATTGCTTCCACTCCAGTACATTTCTTCAAAACTCAAAATTTATTTTTTGTTTAAATCAATAACGAACCATTCAAGAAAACCCTTCTGAATTGGCAGGATCAGGAAGACGTAGGTCAGCTCTTTCAATTAGTCCACTTTACTTTCCTGGAGTTATTTTACTGAGACACAATTAACTCAGCACAACATGACGGTCAAAGACGGATTTGCGTTGCTCTTGGACCTGTAACTTCCAACGCTGCTGGGCATACTCCACTTTGTTCAATACGTTGGCGCGGCTCCGAGAACGAGCCAGCACATCATGAGCATTTGCAAAAGGCTGGTGATCCTGGAATGGCAAAAATCATTAGTTAGATCTCAACAGTTCCACTGAGCAAGTACATTAGTCTTTTTTGTCATTACAGTCCAAAGGATGTGGGGTTTTTTTGTTTGCTTGTTTTTTGGGTTATTTTTTGTGGTCTTTGTTTTGTTTTTTTAAGGTAAATGAGCTGTTTCGATGAGCTGGTCAGTAATAATGACTAAACAGATTTTTGAATAGTTAGAACTGTACTTCAATTCCTCGTTCAAAGTAACTTCCACAGGTTTCCCAAATACACCAAACTTCACTGTAGTGTCAAACAATTATTTGCTGCCCAGAGACATCACGGTGGGCTGCAAGGCTTGCAAGTTCAGAACCACAGCCTGGCCTCCATTTCTGGTGGGACAGAAGCCTAGAACAGACCCAGGCCCTGGGAGCCCCCTGTTACTGTCATGAATGCACTTCACTTTAAAACAGAGTTAGAGAGTCAGTTCTCTGCAGCTTTTGGTCACTTATCATCTGGCAGTTCAGATGTTCACACACAGCTTCTATATAAAGCAACACACTCTGATGTTTACTAAACTAAACCTATTGTACCGAGCTGTCTAAAAGCACAGTGTCAATACAGCTGTTTAAGTGACAGAGCTCAACAATAACTGAGTGCTTGTTTAATATTTACTCTGTTTTCTAAGAGTTCCTGCAAAGCTTTACTTTCTTCCAGTAAACATAATTGAGTTATAAACAGTAAGAGTTGGAACTGAACTTCTTACTTGGCTATCAAACTGTTTCAGACAAAGTCATGTTGCTAAAGCTATGTCAGAAAGCATCATATATACAATGCATAATGAAAAATAATGTAATTATGTGCTGTATTAAATAACTGGTTTTGTATGTCTAACTTCACATTCCTTTTTTTTTTCTCAGAACACTTCTGAAGACATTTACATTAATGGATACTTTATTTGCGACATGACTGTGTAGAGCAGCTTAAATGCTAATTCTTAGTAGTACAGAGATTATCATTAGTGATACCCATTGAAGTGATGCTTACAAGTCCCAAAGCCACACATGAGCCTCACTGGGCTAAAAAATATGCTCATAAAGACCAAGAGACCTGACCCTGACCCAAAGAGCTATAATCTCACCATAAAAATTTATGCAGTTGGATACACCTACAATTTGCAGTTAACAGATGACAAATCACTTAATTCACAACAAAATCACAATAGCAACACATTTATACCATAAAATAGATGGTGGAAGGGAGACTGCAGGACGAGCTAGATGGTACTGGCTTTCTTTCCTGATAAACAACAATCTCAGCTCAAAGGCTAGCTACTGTTGATTTCTATGTAGACAACAAAGGGGGGAAAAAGAATTTCAGAGGAAAGAGGTCTGTGGAAGTGGCTTACATTCATCAGTTGCCACTGCCATCAACAGGTAACAAGAAAAAGCAAACATACTGGCTTGAAATTCATCAACAAAATTGATGCACATGGTATTTCCAAAGTGTGACAAAGATCAATAACTCAAGAACTTGCAAGAAGGAAGGCAAGGCTGGGGCTAGGTCGTGAGGGACCTTGAAGTATTTCACATTCACTGTCACAGAAGGAGCATAAACAGGAAAGGAGCAACCTGAACTAAGCAAGGACCTGAAGTGCTTTTAGTTCCAAGCACTACTGCAGATATAAGCACTCCTGACTCCACAAGCACAGGTAGTGGTCACAGTAGCAGATACAGCGAAACATGAAAATGGTTAAGATGGAACCAGAATTTAAGGTAAATTTATTCTGCAGTTAACCTGAGCTCTGCCAAGGGACTTATTTTACTTCTTCCATGTACAATCAGAAGACTGTAACCCAAATTGAGAGGTATTAATATAATTTATGCAAGGTATAAAATAAAAATATTTTGTCTGAGGTATATAACATACAGCATAAGTTCATTTAATTCAAGTAGCAATTTGCTATAAGAATGAAGACGGAAAAAGAGTCATTCAAATCCCTCCTTTCCAGAAAAAAAAAAACAATCCCAAATATCCTCCTAGAAGTGACTAGACAAATCTTAAGATATCACTACAAAGACATTCGGAGTACCTCTCTATGTAACACACAGTAAGTGCAGAAGCAGTGGGACATAATAGCAATAGTACACCTCTGTCCAAAGAACCTTCACTCCAGACAGCGTTAGCTCAAACTCGTGTCACAATCCCACATTTTGGCATCAAATCAAGGCAAACAAAGAAGGCACAGCTGATAAAAGCTATTACCTAGGAAAACGTTTGATTCTGAATACTTAATATCCCCCCCTGCAGAACAGAAACACCTTTTTAAGTCAAGATGGCTGATGTGGACACTACTGATGAAAAAAATGGCAGAATTAAATATGCTTTTCCTCAGTTTACCAGCAATGACAGTTGTCACTCCACAACCAAAAACAACCTGGAGAAGCTGAGTGCAACTCACATGAAAATCCACAGATACACAGCATAACAGAGCATAGCTTTTACCAGCTCTGATACCTTCACATCTATGAAGCCACTGAAGAGACAGGCAGTTAGAACTACAGGGCTTTTAAACAGATTTTAAAAAGTGTTGCCATCATAATTTTGTTTCACCAAGAACAAACTTATTTATCTCCTTCTATTAACTTCCTATTTATTTGAAGATTCTATTGTAAGACCCTAATAAATGTTGTAAGTCTTTTTGACTAGCTCCCATTACTTCAATAGCAATAAAACGCTCGTGTCTGCTGAAAGGCTTAGGTTAAGCAGACAGTAATCTTCCTGTTTCATACTCTGGGTTTCACTTCAGAAATTCTTTCTAAGGTTACACCACACCTGAGGCATAGTTTATCAATAAAAGCAGTGCTGCCTGAGGGCTCAATATAGAAAATATATTGATGCTGATACTTCAGAATTGTTTTATCAGTTTGTGTGGTTCAACACTGACACTTTACCACCAATCCAGCTGCCATTTTAGAAAACTTTCCTCACAGTACTTCATAGTGGTACTTCTCCCAAGCATGCAGATTCATCAGGTTCAGATGCACACAGATTTGTCAGATGCAGAGCCATAGCCTGTATTTTTATACTATTCTAAGCTCTCCTTGAATACACTGATGACCTACTCCCACCAACCAGTATTCCTTACCCACACTGACCAGGTACCGAAGTGTCTTACTCTTTCTAATACAAGGCTTCATAAGGTCTTCTATTTCCTTCTTGTAAGGGTACTAAAGACAATTTTGATCCATTTTTTATTAAAAGTCAGAAACACTGTGTTGGAGATTGGGAAGGCCAGTAATGACAGGAAACAGAGTCACTAATGGACTACTCCCCTTTTCCTCCCAAAAAAAAGGCTGTTCTGTTGGAATCTATTGTCACATTCTGGTTTCTAGCTGTAATACTAAGAAATTATTTCAGTATCAATCACTATTTACTTCATTATAATTATTTCTTCTTGAATTTTTAGCATCAACAAATTCAAACTGGAGCAATAGAAAATGCAATCCCTCTACTTTCTTTTGTAGAGAGAAATCTAAGCAGTAAGCAATTTGTGTAAATGTGATCACTAGCAAGACTGCACGGATAATTAACACTTAAAAAGTTGTACCTCCTACATACGCTCACCTCCATTTCTACTGTTTCTTCTCTGAGAAAATAATCTGCTTCTAGAGCTGGTATAACTGAAGAAGTCCTTATCTTACTACTTTCTAGCTCACTGAAAATGAAAAAAGTGGCTTCACAGAAGTCATCACACCGCTTTCTTTTTCTCTCCCTTCAGGAGAAGTATTTACACTGCCTGGAAAAAAAGCTGCTCATCTCAACAGCTATTTAATAACTAACCATCCCAATCTTCACATTAATCCACATACACAAGCACTCTGGTGAACTCACCCCAATGTCTTCATCACTTTGTATGAGCTGTGAATGTCCAAAGAGGCGTCTCTTCAGTATAGGTTCCACCAGTGTAAGGTACACCATGTACAGAAGAAGCAAGCCCAAAATAGACAAGTATATGATGATTGTAACCTACAAAAATAAACACAGTTTGTGCCAGAATTGTGATATTTCCCCCACAATCTCTCAGCAGGCAGCAAGGAACAAAAGAAAAGCACAAGCAAGCTTTGTCGATCTTGGAAGTGTCACCAGATGACTTAAAATCCATGAACACAGAAAAAAAACACCAAACTACCATCTGGTATTAGAAGGGTTTAGGGCAGACAGGTGTTAGCTTTGAACAGTTTCTCTTAACGAGGTCTTGCTAAAAATCTTATGCTATCCCTCTTAAAACAACTCAGTGTTATAAATCCCACCTCAGTCAAGGCAACTGTTTATTTTGGCCATTAAACTGGGGTGACAAAATTGCTCTGCATGGTCTCTATTCTCTAGCATAGATCTGCATTGAAACGGTTACTAAGAAAAATGGCAAGGCAAAAAGAAATACCTAACTTCTAAAAGACCAAAAAAAGGAGTCTGTGTTACCAAAGAAGAAAAGATGCACTGCACCATCTACTCACCCAGCCTAGGGCTCAATGGCTCCAATAGAATCATAGAATGGTTAGGGTTGGAAGGGACCTCAAAGATCATCTAGTTCCAACCCCCCTGCCATGGGCAGGGAAATCCTCCACTACACCAGGTTGCCCAAAGCCTCATCCAACCTGGCCTTGAACACCTCCAGGGATAGGGCATCCACAACTTCTCTGGGCAACCTGTTCCAGTACCTCACCACCCTCAATGTAAAGAATTTCTTCCTTATATCTAACCTAAATCTGCCCTCTTTCTGTTTAAATCTGTTGCCCCTTGTCCTATCACTACACACCCTTGTAAAAATAGGGTAAGAACGTAAAGAATACAGAAATCATCTGTTGGAGCAAACACAGAAAATTTTGCTTTTTAGCTTGCCAACGTACAAAGAAAATTTATAGCAAGTGTCCTGTATATGTATAGTAAGTGTTCAGCTGGGACAGAGTTAGTTTTTCTTTTTAGCAGCTAGAAGAGCTCTGTGTTTTTGTTTTAGTCTGGGATTTGTTATGAGAAGAATGTTGATGGCACACTGCTGTTTATAGTTGGCACTGAGTCCTCAAGGACTTTTCAGCTTGCCATGTTCTTGCCAGTGGGCAGGAGCACAACAGGCTGGGGGGGAGCATAGCCAGGACAACAGGTCTACATCTCCCCTTATGATTTGAACTTAGACTTAGGGTTGAGCACTAAACTGGCCAATGAAGTATTCCATATCATGCAACGTCATGCCCAGTATAAAGATGAGGGATGACCAGAAAGAAAGGCTTTTGCACTTTTGGGGGCTCTCGGTCTGCGACTGTCGCAGTGCTCACTCTCTCTCTCTTTTCGGGCCTCTCACTCATCTGAGATTGCAATGTCAGGATTTATCTGTTTTGGGATCATTAGTCTGGGATGGGACGGGCCTTGGTCACTGAGTGGTGAGCAATTACACTGTGCATCACTTGTCTGTATATATTATTATCATTATACATATATATGTTTGACATATACTAGATGACACCAAGCTGTGTGGTGCTGTCGACACGCTGGAAGGGAGGGATGCCATCCAGAGGGACCTCGACAGGCTGGAGAGGTGGGCCCGTGTCAACCTCATGAAGTTCAACCAGGCCAAATGCAAGGTCCTACATCTGGGTCGTGGCAATCCCAGGCACAAATACAGACTGGGTGGTGAATGGATCGAGAGCAGCCCTGAGGAGAAGGACTTGGGAGTACTGGTGGACGAGAAGCTCAATATGAGCCGGCAATGTGCTCTTGCGGCCCAGAAGGCCAACTGCATCCTGGGCTGCATCAAGAGGAGCGTGGCCAGCAGGTCGAGAGAGGTGATTCTCCCCCTCTACTCTGCCCTCGTGAGACCTCACCTGGAGTACTGCATCCAGTTCTGGAGCCCCCAACATAAGAAGGACATGGACCAGTTGGAGAGGGTCCAGAGGAGGGCCACGAAGATGATAAGAGGGCTGGAGCACCTTTCCTATGAGGACAGGCTGAAAGAGTTGGGGGTCTTCAGCCTGGAGAAGAGGAGGCTCTGGGGTGACCTTATAGTGGTCTTCCAGTACCTCAAGGGGGCCTACAGGAAAGATGGGGAGAGGCTGTTCAGGAGGGCCTGTTGTGATAGGACAAGGGGTAATGGTTTTAAAATAGAGGGAGGTAGATTCAGGTTGGATATTAGGAAAAAATTTTTTACCATGAGAGTTGTAGAACACTGGAACAGGTTGCCCAGAGAGGTGGTGGATGCTCCATCCCTGGAGACGTTCAAGGCCTGGTTGGATGAGGCCCTGAGCAACCTGATCTAGTTGGAGATATCCCTGTTCCTTGCAGGGGGGTTGGACTAGATGACCTTTGAAGGTCCCTTCCAGCCCTAACCATTCTATGATTCTATGTTTGTATATATTATTGGTAGTATTAAATTGTTCTTATTTCAACCCATGGGTCTCTTTCCCTTTTCCCCTTTCTCTTCCCCAGCCCCTGGAGGTGGGAAAGGGTGAGCAAGTGGCTGTGTGGCATTTAGTTGCCAGCTGGGCTAAACCACGACAGTAAGCAAGTAAGACAGCTGAATAACAAGAGGCCCTCTAAAATAACAGAAGCAAAGATCAAAGCTTGACAAAACGCCCTAGAACACTCAGAATTTCAGCAAGGTAAAGCTTAATCTCAAAAGTGGAGATCTTCAATAAAGGATCGCAAGGCTGCTCCTTCAGCTATAGCTTGATGCTATTGTTACTACTCAAGATAAATTGTGAGCAACTATCATGAAAAAAAGTTAAATCTTAGACTGCTTTAGAAAAATCTTCCCTTTAAAAAGAATATTTCTCTAAAAGACAATGGACATATATTTACTAATCAGTTGAAGTATTTAATATACGCCAACAGAATTATATTGTTTACCTTAATTGTGACAGAGCTTCTCTCCTCATATTTGCATTCGCAACGTAAACAGTACGCTTCTACATCAGGTCCAGGGACAGGCATAGGCTCAACCACATGAAGACAATCACTAAAGAAAGACAGAAAGTGCTCAGTCAGTTTTGAACTCGTTTTAGCTTACCTGTTTCACTGTGCATGCAGATCCAGCTGCATGAGCCAAGAAGCCAACTTTGCTTAAGTTCAGCTGTTCTAAATTACAGGTATCCAAGATTAAAAAACACACCAAAAAACCACTACTCCACAATTATTTTGCTTAAACACAAAATTCAGCTGTTGACAAGCTGCTAAACAAGTTTTAAGACCTTTTTAACTCAAGACAATGTTTTCATTTTTCTGTGGAAGTATTAAAGCTGTTAATATAACAAGTCCAAGGATTTGAATCCCAGCACAAATGCATCATTTGACACTGACATCACAGATGAAAGTAAATTCCAGCTAAATGTTTCTTTCTTCATGTACTCAAAAGAGCCTTATTCTATCCTTTCACGATCTGAAGGGTGATTAACCTCTCTTTGAAGTTAATTAACAGAAGTTCTTTTTTCTTGCCATCACAAGTTACAGGCATTAAAGGAAAAAAAAAATGTCAGACGGGTTGTTTCTCTAAGCAACAAGATAGTGAATAAACAGCATTCAGTTTTTGGCACCAGACTTGGATGTGAAAGCACAGTTTGACTTTAAAGATTACACAACATTAAGGCAGAACCATGCCAAAATGCATAGTAGACAACCTTACGGACACTCTATAGCTCAGCACTAAAATCCAGCTGCCGTGAGACAACTTTTCCACCAATAACTTATGTAATTTTGGTCTTTTTGCTGACTTAGGTAGGTTGTTCACAGTTCACATCCGAGGGTCCCTGCAGAGCACCAACAGAACAAAAATCATGTTTCACCTCTATCCTGGTTAACTCAATGTTAGCACAGTCAGAAGCAGGTAATGAAACAAAACACCTGCAGTGACAGCAGCAGCCTAGGATTCAACGCTCTGCTGGGCTAGATTAAAATGTTGCAAACACGTGGCCAGACACCAACTCATCTCTTCTGTTTTCTTTGTATTTCTTCTTCATCACTAAAACCACTGAGTGTCAAGTCCCATGCTCCAGAGGGGAGTGGAAGGCTTAGTTTTCTCATTTATTTGAAAGTAGAATTACATTCTCCTCTGCGGAGGAGTGCAGCATTCAAGCTACAAAATCAAAAATACATGCAAGTTACAATCTATGCAATTTCTGTTCATATGATTCAAAGCTTGCACCGATATGCTGCACAAGTATATTAGAAAGCTTGTATGTAGCTTAAGTACAGTAGTATGTTACTGTGAATACAACAAATATTAATATCAGCATTTTTTTCCTCTCCAGTTCAGTGTTTCAAGTTGCTAGTAAGTGTAAAATCTATCAGAACCTTAGAATTTTGATGATGTGTTTCCTTGGACTGCAATTCCATGGCAATTTTAGAGGGAAAACTGAAAAAGCTGATGTTTTTTCTAAATGACTTTCTGACTCAACCACCTCATTACCACCTCCCCCTTGCACCCACAGTAACAGCACCAAGGAAGCAGCTCTAGGCTAGTCAGAAGGGCAGCTTCTGCACAGACAAATCTCCAGTTCATTCAGCTTGTAGACAGGGTGTCCTCCCTCCCTCCCCACTGCAGCCTGCCTCTGCACACCAACACTTCCAAACTACAAAATACAAACCACCAACGCTTTCCAAGTGGGTTATTTAACCCTGCAGGGGCTTAGGCATCACTATGCTTGCCAAGTGCATTGTCCATCAGGTTAGGACTGCCTGCAATAGTTCCAAACCTGGCTCCACAAGGATGAATGCTTTTATGGGTGTCAAAGCACCCTGGCCCACATTGATGTTAGCATAATGCACTGTTTGCCAGTCCGAAGTCAAAGAACAGACCATTCCAAATGAAAGAAGTGAAGCATCTAAATAAGAGTATCATGACGCACATTACAGGCTCAACATTAAAAATTAAATTTTCATTTTATGTCTGGACAAGCCAGCAGTAAGTGGCCATTATACTGCACATCATTCATAAAGATACTAAAAATCGATCTGGCTCTTGTCTCACGAGTAAGTGATCTAAATACCTAAAGGATGGTGCACATCTGCCAGTTCTATTCAACAAGTCACTTGCACTGATGCAGAAGCCAAAGTACAGCACTAAATTTGTCGATTTTATTGCACGTAAACTAGCAATCAAACCTTTTAGAAGTGGCAAGACGACATCTCAAACAGAGGATCAAAATCGTAAAACGTTCCCAGATGGTCACTTAAGAAATTACCTCAACAAAACGAGATTTAAGATAAGAAAATAGATTTTTGAAATTTTGTATGCATCAGTATGTCACCATAAAATTAGCCAAGTCTTCAAAGATGATTTTTCCTTCAATCACTACCAATATTGATTTAAAGGGAAACAAGGTCCTTCCTGCCAGTGAGGCACACACTAGACAGTACCGACTGAAAAAAAATCCATTTTCATTTGCAGAGTGGTAACAAGCAATAAAACTAGTAACAACACTATTCTGAAACATCTGCTGCAGCTAGAATTTTCCCAGTATGTTTCATCGCTGCAACTTAATTTGTCATAGTAAGACTAATGTTAAGTTAATCATGTGGGACAAAAATAGTAATTTTGATTGGACAGTATATTTTATGTTTATTAGTTTAGATTGAAATGTACAGTGTTATTTCTCACAGTTCTCATGTAATTTAATAAGTTGAGGCACAGCTCTACACATCTGTATCACTAATTTTATTCCTACAATTATTTTTGTGGGCCTACTCAGGGGCATGAAATTTTCACAGTCAAGATGGCAACCTGCTGCTACTCATCAGACTGAAAAGTCTTTTATAAATTCTTAATGTAATTGAAGAAGAGTCAATACACCAAGAAGTATGTCACATTTTACAGGCTAACCCAAGAATCTCTGAACACTTCCAGCATCAATGTAACTCTAAAACATGTTTTATTTGTAGGATTCACATAGACAGTGATACTCAAGGTGAAGTTACACAACTTGGACAATTGGAGCTATGCCAATGTAACAAATCACTGTAATCTCCCTTTCTTTCCCAACCCCTCATCCCTGGCCACACACATCAGCCCTCAGCTTGGACAGGAATCTGACAAATGCCATAGCTGGCATATACAATACAATAGAGCATGTCGCTCTCTCTGAAAAAACATGTTGTTAGAGGCTCAGGCCATGTCATACAACTGCACTCTCCGGCTGTAATTCTGAGGAACGGAAATCTCCAGAAGCAATAGTCTCTAAATGATAGGACGAGTTTCAAGAGCGAAGAAAGAGGAGACAATACTCCTGACTCCTAGTTGCAAGGCCATGCTCCTTTGCCTTTACTCCATTTCAAACCACTGAATTCAAAGTACGACACCCTCTTCCCTTCTACTACTTCCAAGTCTAAATAAATAACTAAGCATGCAAGCAAGCAAACCAAAACAGAAGAGAGGGCAAAAAAATATGGATTTCAAGACTTGTCCCTTGCTAGAGCTGAACTCTGAAGTACTTCCAAAAGAGAAGTTCCAGTAAGCTATGCAAGAGACATAATTTCCCCCGGCACCACCATACAAGACTCACATATAATCACTATGGAACAAGACTTTAACCAGTAAGACTCATTATAATCGTTTACACCACACACACTCACCAGTCTTTCTGTGAAACGTTTTTGTTGTAAATCTGGCCTGAATGGTCTTTGTAAGGAGGGCAGATGCATTTACATCGGACATCCTCAGAATTCTGTAAAGTAAACAACATGCTCAGAACAAACTATCATCAGTAACCACAACAGGATACAGAAAGCACTCTTCACAAAACACATTAAATATTTAACACAAACTACTTGCAAGTATCTTTAGTCAGGATTTCCTTCAAGTATAAGAGCAACCTTTCAAAATTACTAAGCAAGCAGAGCAGTTTTTCAAGTAACACCATTATTTTAGATAGCAAACACATTCTTCATGAGAAAAATCTGGAATTTAAGTTTACTCTTCTTTTCAAGAAAAAACACACATTCAGAAGTTACTGATGTTGGTATACTTAACTATTCAACTTATGAGGACAGCTGTAGTGACAACCTTAAAACAAGTGAAAAAAATATTAACCCTAAATGGAAGTTGGCAAAGAAACCTCTATGGATAGTTCTGTCCTCCCTGGCCACAACAGAAACAACTATGTAAGGGAAACTACTAGGGGAGCTAGCACAACCTGTGGTCCTCTTGTGTTAAACAGCAGCAGGATACTTCAAAACAGAGAAAAAGAGTACAAAACTGGAATTCCATGTGAAGGCTAAGTAAATGTGAAAAATTACAGAAACTTGTAGAAGCAACTTTTAGAGAAAAAAAAAAAACGTTTGCCTAAGCAACAATAGATACTGCAAAAAGAAGAAAGGAGAATTCACTGTTATGGACAGTGAGAAAGAAGTAGAACCCAAAATTAACATTTAGATCACTACTGGGAAAAACGGAATTTCATAAAAAAACCACTTTGTGCAGTATATTAAAATAGGATAATTCATTCCTTTCCTAAATTGCACAAGAACAGAAAACCCTATGGAGAGAATAGAAATGGTCAGCAAGGGGCTATAGACAAAAGCATTCTCAAGCCCAAATCAGAGTAATTTATTTGAGCAAGTAATAAGAGGCAGAAAATAAACATGGCTTATCTAATGTTCAAGGCAATTTGTAACAACATTACAAAACAATGTCTTAAGAAGTAAACTTCTACACTGAACAATGAGGTCAGAGTAACACTAAGTGGGCATAGGTCAGTTGGAAAACCTTGACTGCGCTACATACCAAGTGACTTCTGGTCTCGCCGTCGAAAAGTCAAGTAGCTAAGTACCATCAAAAAGGAGAAAATTCAGACACACGGGTACTCTGACAACTAGTCAGGAGAGACTTTCACTACTAGGAGACATGACGCTCTCAGCCAGTCCCAGAGGTACTAAGATGACAGTCCCGAACGTGAAGCCAGAAGGAGCACGGGCGGAGTGCCTGCAGCCGCCGGCGCCAGGCAAGGCAGCGGGAGCTGGCAGAGCCACCACACACCCAGCGAGAAGAGCTCCCGCCGAAAGCGGAGCACCGCGCCGAAGGCCAGGCGGGACGCGGGGTAGACCCGGCCCCGGCCCCGGCCCAGGCAGCCACAAGAACAGCAGCTCCATCTCCAGCAACGCCCTGCCACCGAATACGGGACAGCGTCCCCGGGCACCACGTCAAAACTACATAAATTCCTACAAACTTAAGGCTGGCGCCGAAACCGGGGGCTGGCGCGGCGACGCCGGGCAGACGGGCCCCGCTCCTCCCGGCTGCCCCACGGGAAGCGCCGCGCCACCGCCCGCTCCTGGAGCCCGGGGGGCGGGGGGCGGCAGCGGCGCAGGGCAGCACCCGGCCGAAACCACCGGCTCCGGCCTCCTCCTAAAGCAGGCCGAGGCGGCGGCGGGGGAGTTGGGACCACCAGGGGAACACCGGGAGACTGGCGGGGCGGAAGGCCGCAGTACCGGGATGGAGGGTCAGGGGAGTACCGCCGGGATCCGTTCCCCCTCGCCCCGCTCACCTTGGCCTCAGCGCCCAGCCCCGCCAGAGCGGCCAGCGCCAGCAGCAAACAGAGACGCGCCCAGCCCCCGCCGCCGGCCGCCATGTCGGGCCCCGACCGCCTATCGCCGCCGCGCCGCCGCCGCCGGCCCCCCAGCGCCCGCCGCCATCACTTCCGTCTTCCGCCCGCCTCACGTCAGGCGGCGTCCGCCCGCGACGGCGGCCCCGGCGGGAACGGCGGCGCCGCCGGATGGTTCCGGGGCGAGAGGGCGTGTCCGCCCGTTCCCCGGGCCCCACGCGGGCAGGGCCTGCTGTCCCGGCGGGAGCGAGCGTCCGGGGGCGGCCGTCCCGGCGTGACGGGCACCCGCCTGTCTCCGCCGCTCCAACGGCTCCTGCGGCAGCGTGGCGGCATCCCGAGCCCGGGTGATCCCTGGGAATGACATAACGGGGATCATCCCAGAGCGAGCGAAGCGGCCGTTGTGCACAGGGCGCCGAATGCCGCAGCGTTTTGCGTAGTGCTCGCTCGCTGCCGGGTGGGTTTGCAGAAGAAAAACGCCAAAGTATTGAAATTAATTAAAAGTTACAATAAGTAGCACTGTAAAGGAGACGTTCAAGTTGCAGATAATCCGTTTTTTTTTTCCATAACTGAACATACAAGGGCAATTTACATAAAACTTAATACATTTTATAGACAGATAGGTGGACAGACTGATGTTTCTCTGAGAACGCGTCGTGAAAATCCTGCAATGCTTCCTGTTTGCAGCGTGGTTTTTAACTACTTCCAGCCAAGAGCACTGGTCACCACCTCTGAGAGGGGAATCGACATCAGTGAGAAGCAGCATTTCCAGCCGCACACCCTTGATAGGTGGTGGATCAAGCGGTTTCCAAGTTTTCCCTACTCGGGTAGGAAAACCCAAACCCAGCCGAAGCTGCTAGGGCTGGGTCCAGCCTGACTCTTGCCTGGGAGCTGGTGCCGAGCGAGTGCTCACACCCAGCCAGGGAAACCATAGGACTCATTTCAGCTTCTCTGACACTTCACAGAGGAACAGCAGGCTGTGTGCCTTGGCCCGATAATTACCTCTCCTCTTTTTTATGCCTCTGTCTTTCTTATATCCGTTTTCTATAATAAACTGATAAGTAGTGACACTGTATGTGATCGAAAGCTACTCTTTCCCCTCTCTCCTTTCCCAACCCCTAGTAAGTAGCTGTAATTTCATAGGAACTAAAATAATCCTTTAGATATAGCATACTTTTCAATTGTGCTATATTACACTTTGTTTTAATACAGAGAGTTGTGTGATACTAACAGTTCATTAGGCATCTCAGTAAAGGAGCTTGAGTTACTATGGAAACACAAAACACCTTTATTTAAAATTCAAGGAAAATTGCCAGCAGAGTATAATGAGCATACATCAGGTTTCAGCGTTAGCCAAACAATTTGTTTAATGACTGCATCTGCAGTGGAAGTGTTTTGAAGAGTGAAGGTGGCTCTGTATCTTCCTCACCACCCACACTCATAGTCTGCAATGGGCTAATTGATTGCCGGGTTGAAAAACATGCAGAATCTTTAGGAAAAACATGGACTGAGTTTTGAGCTGAAGTAAATAACGTGCAGTTTCAGAGGCATCACTGCATGCGGAACAGCTTAGAGTAGGAAAATATTTCTAATAGATAGTCTGAGAGATTGCTTTTCTAGCACACTCAAAGAGTTCTACTACACAGGTAATAAATGCACTTTTTAGGTGGTTGGAACTGCCTTTGGGACCTTCCAGCCCAGTCTTGGAGCTTCCTCAAATCCAGAGACATCAAAAAAAAAAAAAGAAACAGGAGCTTGTGAGCCACTGGCTCTGTGTGCTGCAAGACATAAAGATTATGTCTTCTAGAAGACGAGTCCATTCTTCCCCTAGAAAACAGTAAGCAGTGATTTAGTAAGCAAAACTGCTGGATGAATTATTAAGAAAAAAGTACTGGAAATTTTTATCGTAACATATAGATTTTTTCTTTTTTTTAATTTATTTGTCAGCACACCAGGATCAGAAGCAGTACTGTTAAACTACAGATAAAAAAAAAAAAAAAGTTAAAAAATGTAAAGAAAAGGAAAAAAGTTGATAAAATGATTGCCCCGACCATAACTCTCCAGCTATCGAATCTTCCAGAAGGGCCGAAGATGGGTTTCATCTTAAAACGCACTCTTGAAGGTTTATCTGTGGAGTCTGAGCTTTAACAGCATTGCTTCCTGCACTGCTCAGTCAGTCCTTACCAGACCAACTCTCAAGTTAACGGAGCTGAGCTCTCACATCTAATTTGTTGTGTTTTTTTTTTTAAATAACATAGAATATGCTTTAAGAACAAGATTTGTTTGGAGAGTTACAACTATGCACTGGCCTATCTAAGCTAAACCTTGTGCTTTGCTGTCAGTGCACTGTGTTGAATTAGAAGTGAGGTTTTTAAAATTTGGTAGCTTCTGTCGTATTTGTCTCCATCATCAAGACTCACACAACTACTCCTCCCCAAGAGCTGCTGGCAGTCTCCTTGATCCTTCAAAGGCTCTCCTTCTGAGGCTCTGGAGAGGGCAATATCCTGGTCCCATACCATGGAGGGGGTAAGCTGTGGGGCCCAGCAAACCCGCCTGGGCTATTGGGGCACAGCCTCAGCAGTGCTGTCAGGAGCAACAGGCAAGACTGTGCAATGAAGACTGCAGCACAGGTGGTGCATCCCTAGGAGTTGAGAGGGGGGAGCTGCTCCAGGGACGTATCTTCTCTGCTCAGTCATTGTATAAAAATAGCATATAAAGAGCTTTTTATTTCCAGGTGCTGTATGTGCACAGCAGACTTCTGCTTTTCCTTTCCTGTTGCAGGAGCCTTCCCAAAGTCGCATCATCCCTGTAGCCAACAGTGCACTTAAGCCATGTCTCTGCTCCTCCTTACTGTGCTGCACTGATTCGCATGTGAATAAGAGTATTTTAAAACCTTCTCCCCATAAAATTACTTTATGCACTAAGTGGTAATAACATTGGACTCTACTGTGCTGCGTGAAATGATTTGTTGGGTTTGCTTCACACCCTGCAGCTGAATGGGCATTCACGGTCATGGGGTGGATGTTCCTCAGGGCAGGTAGGGTAGATAGTATTTACCACAATTTTAATCATCTGCATTATGATTATTTCTCACTAATGCAAATTACCATCTTTTTATGTCAGTTCAGCCTAGTCACATTCAGAACTTGCCTGCTTCCCTTCCTTTTCTCAGCTGAGAAAAATCCTTTCATTATCAACAATGATATAAAAGAAAAATCTGAAGGGATTATGTAAATAAGTAATTGAATCAGCACTTCTGCAGCCATTGCCAACATCAAAGCAATATGACATTTGCACAGAAAGAAAAACAAAGTAAAAAGAGGTTCTCTTTTGTCTATTCCCCATGTTCAGTTAAAAAAAATAAAATTAGGCAGCACTTGTTATTACAGCAGCCTTTACTTAGCAAAGAAGTGTGGGAGGCAATTAATTACAATGTCAATTGCTCTAGGCTAATGAGAAATTCACCTTTCAGCAGATCGGTCATCAGCATCCGTTTGAATACGTTCTGCCACTGGAACTGCGTCCCTTAAAATAAACAGCACAGTTTTGTCTCATGAGTTTCTGTTTTGGACCAAAAGCCCAGTGGCTGTGCTCAGGTCTAGCTGGCATTCTGGCCTCATGGTCTTTAGTCTCTGGAGAATATGAAGAGAAATCGATGCCGGGGGGTGGATGGGGTACAAAGTTTACAATAAAAGCAAGCTTTCCGAATATAGTTCAATCTCAGAGACCCATTACATTACAGTAATGCACTGTAATAGCTGGTGGCTTCCTTCCATAACTGAAGCATTATTTTGCAATCCGCTGTTAGAAGTTATGTAAAGCCTTTCACAAGAGAAATATATGCATATGGAAAGGACAGGCTAGACAAACTGTTTACCTCTGTATTTCTATATTTGTATTGATATTTATGATATGAAGCAAATGGAGGGAAGTGCTGAAAGAGCTCTGCATCTATTTTATCTTTCTGTCTCAGTGAATCCACTCTTGGCTTTTCTGCGGGCTGTAAAGAGTTCAAGGTCCCTCTCTGTTAATGCAAGGTCAGTCGGTACTCTCGTGCTCTGGAGCATTTTGTTAGTACCAGCTGGCTCCCCATGTTGCATGCATAGGGAGCACGCAGTGTTCTGCATATGGTTTCAATTAGGGACATTTGAAATGCTTTGTCAATGCGATTCCTGGTGCATGTCCCTACCTTCAGTAAAGGAGTCATGCTGCAAATACAAGAAATAGCAGCTTGGAGATCAGAAGGGGGCTTCAGCTGGTTAACCACGATCTGTAAGTCCACAACTCTGACTTCATCCCTTGCAGCATGAAGAACCGCTTCTGCATTTGTTTATTTAATCCAAAATTTATTAACGGCCTCTGTCAGGCCTGACCCAGCAGGACCTCAGGCACCCTGCGTGTGTTGCCCATGGGAGAGGCAAGGTCGGCACTGCTCCACACTATTTGTCTTGTGCTCCCTCTTCTCCCCAGGAGAGCTTTTGCCAGAGGCATGTTTGCATGGAAGCAACTACGCCCCAAAAGGACTCACAATTTCTTCCCCGTATGGAGTAATCCACTGGGATTACTGTAATAAATCTGTGCTCCCTGTTTTGTATTCAAAGGGATCAGCACTAAAAGTAAAGTCACAATGCATCCAGAACATGCTCTCCCCAGTGCCAGCCATTTTATTCCAATCTTTGGTGCAACCTGCATGGAAACACCATAGCCAGAGATATGCTAAAGGTCATGCAAGACTATGATTCTGATACAACTACAGGCCCTTTGGCAGTAAAGTTTATCGTTACTTTTCTCAAACTTGTTGCTAAGCAGAGGGGCTTTAATCAAGAACATCAAGAAGTAAACTGGGAACCCCTCCATGCGTTGGCTCCGTTTTCTTCCCTTGCCTGCTATTTTGGTCACTTTTCCAAAGCACACATCAAGCGAGCCCTGGATGGATGTGGGCCCCCTCATTCACACTTCGGTGTCGATAGGAAATGAGGAGCATACGCTCAGCATCTTGCTGGCCTGGATCAGCAGCAGCAATGCACACTGCAGAGACCTGCTTTAATTAGAAGCTCTTTACTTTGTCAGCAGACCTGGGCAAGATAAAATGAAAGCTTGGAGGCAATTAATAGAGTTTTGCTCTTTTAACGTTTTTTCAGTTAGCATTTCCTACCTTTCTCAGATCTTGGCTTACCTTTTGCAATTGATTCTACTTTCATTGGTCTGTGTGAGGTAACATTAACAATATTCTTTTTTTTAATGTTTTTTAGATATATCATCCCTTATAACTGCAAGAGCAGGAATCTCCATATTCTACTTTACCCAGGAAGCCATTCTCAACCATTGCTTATTCCTAGCAACCACAGTATGACACAAGGTATTTCTTACAAACATAAAGAAAATTCTAATAATTCTGCATATGCAGACCTACGGAGAGGAGGTAAATTTCATTCAAAGACAACGTTGTGCAAAGGGAGTCAGATACTTCAGATGACCACAGGTATTGACACTATGGCAGTATTTTGTATTCTTAGCTTGTAGGCTGTGCTGACTTACACACTGGGCTCAACCCTTTGTCTTCTGCCATTAATCATTATGGATCCCGAATTCATAGGCTGTTAAAACAGTGAAAATCAAGTGAAGTCGTCTAAGTAAACAGGGCCTTCAGTAATGGCTTTCTAACATAATGTTATTTCAGAGGGTTCTTAGAAGAAATTGTGGTTCCACCAGATGTTTTTAATGTCGGTCCTTTCTCTCTGATGTCTGTGCCCAGACGCTCACTTGGTTGGCGTAAAGTCTTGCTCCATTCAGATCAGAAGGAGTGACACCACATTCACGCAAAGGGAAGTTCTGGCCTTTGCGTTTCATTCAGATTAAACCTCCACTAGAGACAACCCAAGAGTTGGCCCTCTCGATGCTGCTGAACGGCATTGATTTTACACCACTGCCTTGTCGGAGTTGGTGCGGAAGACGCGGCGGATGCCCTACTTGCTCTGTTCCCATGACAACACTCTGCAAAGCAGCTCCCTTCGAGCTTCCCCCTGGCTGCCTCATCACATCTGACAGCCGTGCCCAGGCTCCGGCTTTCAACCCCAGACAATACCTCATCCTTCAACTAACAAAATGTTTTACAAGGAAAAAAAGGTCTATTTGAAATAGTGATGTTTTGATTGTCAGAGCACAGAGTATTAAGCTCTCCACCACCCAAACACTGGGAGGATGGCTGAGTTTGGTTTGCCCTTTTACAATGTGCACTGCTGCTCAGAAATGTAATTGGGAATGACTTTTGGTTTTGCTCCAGGGACTATGTTTTCATTGGTGCTGAGTACAGTGTGCCTGATTCTCCATGAATGCTGAGGTGAATTAAAATATAACAGCACTTCAAGTAACTCCTGATTTCATGTAGTAAAAGGCAAGAAGTTGCTTGAACTGATTATTGTGGAGATGAAGATCTGTTTCTGTGAGGGGCCAGCCTCATCCTGCCCATCCACCAAAAGCTACATGCCTCCTGCAAGTGCCCCAAGAGCAAGGCATTCACAAGGGCCAAATACAGATCAGTCAAGCCAGCAGCTCTCCAGACAGAAATCTTTGGAGCTGATGCTTTTGGCTGTATAGATGAGAAACGTGAAGCATAAAGATGAGTTCAGGGCCTTGAAGCTGGTGGCAGTGGAGGAAAGTGAGCTATCCTGCCTGACAGTCCAGTGCAGTGCTGTAGTGAGTTGGAGGATGGTATTTTTTTTTAAAAGTTAAAAATATTTTAAAACATTTTTTCCAGTACAGATTCTAAGTTTGTTTTGCTTTTTCTGTGTAGACTGAGAGCTCAGTCTGTGGCTTTGGCTATGCCACTCCCAGTTTCTCGGTATTTGTCCCAACAAGTGCATGTTGTCATCTGGGTAGCAGGGAATCAAAATTAGGTTATCCCTTTTCTGGCACATGAACAACCCTGGGAACAGGGCACAGCCATGGCCATACCAAGGACAGGTTTTTCTGAGGTGTGAGCAATGGGCTGACTTACTACCTCTGATGTCCTGCAGTGGTACGTGCCCTTAAGAGAGCATTGCGCTGTATCAGCGAGCCGGACCCTGTGCACCCTTCCTCTGACCGCAGTCGTCTGAGCACCCCCCACCTCGTGCCTCTGTGCGTGGCTTGAAGGCTTGCCTGACCCCAGCTCAGGAGCCGGGTCCACCCTCGCAGGGCTCAGCATGAGGTGATCCCTGCACCACGTTGGATATACGAGAGAGAGGTGGTGGATGCTCCATCCCTGGAGACGTTCAAGGCCAGGTTGGACAAGGCCCTGAGCAACCTGATCTAGTTGGAGATATCCCTGTTCCTTGCAGGGGGGTTGGACTAGATGACCTTTGAAGGTCCCTTCCAGCCCTAACCATTCTATGATTCTATGATTCTATGATTCTATACTGACAAACCCATAGGTGACAGCACATAACCCGTCGTGGGTATTTGCCCCACCAGCAGCAACTGAACTCACTGTGCCCTGGCTGCTGCATCTGAGTTTTATAGCACTGCAAAGAGTTGGTGTAAAATCCACTGCAAAAGCTATTTGCCCTGGTAGACAGAAAGAGGTTTGTATGTTATGGGCTCAGGGTATCTGCTGAAAGGCTGTTCGTCCTGCCACTTGGTGACCACAACATGCATATTTTGATTTGGTCCATTATTCAGGGTTGTCCAGCCCAAGCATTTCTGTGACCCCAGCATCAGATTGCACATTTACCGTCCACTTCAATTACTGGCTGATCTGCCATTTCATTTTATTTGATCTGAGCCTTAAACACCAAATCACGTGTACTGCAAAATACGCAATGTCCATCCTTAGCTTGGACAGCTTCAAGCAGGTGCTGAGGAACAATTAGATCACTGTCTGTAGAAGCTGCCATTTAACTAAGAAAGAAAAGACAGCTCTAAATAAGACAGATGCAGAGAGAGCGCAAAGATTGCTCACACTGATAATGAAAATTAATCAAATATCATTAGCAGTCTCCAGAGAGGGCAGTACATCATGTGCTTCTGAGATGTGCTTCTGGTTGTCCTCTGCTTGACAAGAGTACCCGCTTCTCTCAGCTCAAGGGCAGAAAGGAGCTTTGCTGCATCAAGAAAAGATCAAAATTTGGAGCCTTTTTCAAACACAGCAGGGTGGCATTTTTTGGAAGCTGTTTGGGCCAGCCTGTAGTTTAATGGTGCTGAGCAGCCATGATCTCTGGGGAGGTCAATAAATACATGCAAGTGATGCTACTAAATACATAGCTTTGCTTTTCTCCCTATAAAATGAGACTTAAACCTGGAGGCAGTCCACTCTGAACAATGCTCTCTGGGAGGCTTCTACACCCACCTAAACGCAACTGCGATGGGCTTTCAGGTAGGCAGCATATTCCATGCAGGAGACCTGTTGGGAGAGTTGGTTATTAACTTCAGTCTCTTCTGGGTTATTTTAGCACACAGTTATTTGTACTAAAACCTCATGCCCTTCCTTTTGCCATCCTGCCTGTCTTCTTCACTAGCCAAGCTGCCCTAATTTTAACTCACCAGCCTCAAAAGCTGGACACTGAGTCCATTCTGTTTCTATCATGTTTAGTGTACTGGAGTCCTGCTTAGAGCTTCTGGGCTTTACGAAAACTGAATTTTTTTTTTGAGTTTGGGTATGTGTCTTTTGGGTTCATTCGTTTGTTTACCCACAACCACCATTTATGTTTATAGTTTGATATAGTGAGAATAGTGGGGAAAGCGAATAACTGACCTTGTTAGTTGAAGATATGTCAATTCAGGCTTAAAAATTAAAAGAATAAATATCTTTTAGATTTAGATTCACTATTAGAGTGAAAGAAGTTCAAGGTTTCTGTTTGTACGTGAGCACATAGTCGTGTAGCCCTGCAGCCCTCCCACAGATCAGTCTTGTCGCTGGTGCAATTTATGCATTCACCCCGTCAGGCAGAGTCCTGAGACTTTCTCCCAAAGCTGGGCCCTGGGGATAACCCACTGAGCTCACTGTCACCGCGGTGGTTCACACTGCTGAGGATGGGGCTTTACCATTGCTATGCCTGGCCTCTATTGCTGAGGTCTATTCCTGTGACCTTCAGGAAAAAATAAGCCACATTTTTCTCCTAAAGCAATAAGAGGTGCATCTGGATCACCTTAACTCGATTTCGGACAGCAGAGAGCGGAAGTGCGGGGAGAGCAACTGATGTGGGCTCATTGCCATCAGCATCTTTTAATACGATTTTCGAATGAGAGAGCACTATTAACTCCTCCTTTGTACAGACTACAGTGATTCATTATGTTAGTGCTTTCTCCAGTGAGGCTTTTTTTGGCTGCCACTGTGCTCAGTTACTCTCTGGGTAGGTACAGGTGAACCCATTTTTCCCTTCTTTACGATAACTGCTTAGATAATGCATGAATTCCCAGTAGCGCACTGTCAGATGCTCTCCTGAGGGCAGGAGATGCTCCCTGGGGTGGAAAATGATCTTGGCAGGAGAGGGAGGACTTTGCTGAGAGTTAGAAGTCACCACCCCTTGTCAAAACAAGCTTAGGCTTTCTCTCTTCGTCTGTGCCTCCCTGCTGAGTGGAGCGAGAATGCTGCCTCGTCATGCCACGTAGCCCTGAAGCACAGGCATGACACAATCAAACAGGATTTTGGAGCTCCTGTGGTGGGATAGATTGCTGATGAGCGTGTCCCGCACACCACAGCAAGGGCCTGGGGGCCCTGCAGCAGCAAGGGCAAGAGGTTTTTTACCTGCCCCATCCTGCCCATGCATCTGGGCTGTCCATCCCCCCCAGCCTGCTAACTATAACCACAGCATGCTCAGAGAGCAAATTATTTGGTGAGGCTTTAGTGCTAGAGAAGGAGATAAATTCCTCACTAACATAGTGTCTTTCCCCTTGTTAGTATGACCTTTTCAGAGCTCCTCTCTACAGGGAGCAGAAACAACAGCATCTCTGCTGGTTAAATCACTGCTCTGTAGCAAGCTCCTCTAGGACCGTGTCCCACTAGGCTCTTTCTAGCTGTTAAAACATTGACCAGGACCATAAGAAGGCCCACTGAGAGATGTCTCAGCCCCCACAGCTAAACGGTACCTGGGATCTTTGCTTTACTTGTTGCTTAATTGGAAGGCACTGAACAGGACATTGGAAGATGTCTTGTGACCTTAATATCACAGCATCTGAAGCAGCAGGAGGAAAGAGATGCTAGGCAGAAGCTTCCCTGCAACAAAATGTGGTCTCAGTTGGAGCAGATTTGTCTAGGAGAATGCTAAGCTGTAAATGCCAAGTTAATTAGCCCTCATACATAATTTGTTTTTAAAAATACACTGTCGTCTCCTTCTGGAGGAACAAGAGCCCGTTTTCCCCTTCTGTTAGCCTGAAAAGTCAATCCGAAAAATGTCATTGAAGCCTAAACCAAGAAGCATCACGATGCTTTTAGCAGAGGAGCTCTCTGTGAGCAGAAGGAGCTTAAAATCCATGGATTTCCTCTCTAAACCTCCCGAGCCAGAAGGCCAAACAGCCCTTCCCAGGACACCGCTCACAGCAGACCCATTCCGCTGAATTCTCAGATGTCTGCACTGTTGAGACCCAGTTTCCCTGTTATGCCAGCTCTAAGTTGTGTTTTACCCAGTTACAGGTTTTCTCCTTCTCTGCCAGCACCCGAAAAGGCTAGTAGCAAAATCCTGATCATTTTTTGTGTGCCCTGATCTCTACAGGTCACTGGGCTGCATCACACTTGTGCTGGGCTTTATCTTCCACGCAGGGATCTTGAAGTGGTTTTTTTTGGATTTGTGATCCCAGGAAGACCAATGATTCACCTCCAATTACATTTTTCTTTTCAAGTTAATAGCCAGCACTGTCTGGTGTTGTAGAGTTTCTCAGATGGAGCCTGTTTGCCCTTGTTCTCCGTGATTCAGTGTGTTTTGCAGCCATCGAGTGCCTGATCACTCACCTTGCTCCATCTGATCTGTTTGTGGAGGAACAGAGGACTGGGGGTTTTAGCAACACTTTATAATATGCTGTTTTTCTCATTGACAACATAGGTCTCAATATTGCTTTTACCCTTAAGCACTGTTTTTCAGCTCTGCCTTTGCCAGCCTTACCATTGAGATGCTCCCCAGCTGGCAATGCCTGGAAAACGCCGTGGCCAGCCGTGCACCACAGGATTGCAGGTAACAGTGGTACCTGTACAGAGAGTTTTTAGGTCCAGGTCTCTTGCCCCAGTCTTCCTGGTAGCCCACTCCTAATGCTTCATCCCTTGGGAGGATCAACTGCTGCCTTTCTTCTGCCACCAAGCTAGGGCACTGGGTTTCCGCACCCATCATGTCACCCATGGGGCTGCTGCCCTGCGAGAGAACTGGGACCCTGCAGCTGCAGCCCGCTGCGCCCCAGCCCGCTGCGCCCCAGCACGGTCCCTGCAGTCTCCTCACCTGCAGTGGCACTGTCTGCATAACCACAGCAGGGAAGAGGTTGTTTTTCCTGGTTTTTGAGAAAGAGGTGAACGGAGGTGAGCAGTAAATCAATGCTGGCCCTGCCACTGCCCGGCGGGGGGACACGTGGGCAGCAGAGGCGAGACACGCAGGGCCAAAGCGACGTTGAGAGCTCCCCACCTTCTGCAGATACAGCACCTGTTTCTAGGATACTGGGCAATTTTGCATTTAATGAGCACGTAGCTTTGCACCTCTTCCCCTTGTGTGAGCTGAGACGCTTTTCTAGAGAGTCCAACTGCGTCTCACGGCGGGGGCAGCCACCGTGCGCTGTGCCAGTGGCTGTCTCAAGAGCCCCAGGCATCGATCCTGCCACATGCAAAAAAGAAAGAGAGAAAGTCCCTGCAGCATCCCCCCAGCTAGTTCTCCCGCTGCTGTGGCTTCCTGTTATTCCTGAACTCTCGGTATTTTTAGGTCGTTGGCTGTCTTCACACCCACTTTGAGAGTGATGAAGTCTCATCCTGGGGAAGAGGTGGCAGCGCCACTCTAGTAACGACATCATTAAATCAATTGCCTTTTCAGCAATGCCATCTCTAGTGAAATGTCACTGGTACCTACAGTGTCATCTCCAGAGCCTGTAGCTTTTTGTCAGTGATGTGGTTATTAACAGAGGAGGAGGAGGAGACCAGCACATGGCTGAGCTGGCCCCAGCAGTGCACAGCCCATGAAAAAGGGAAGGAAGAGAAAACTCAGCTTGTGAAAAGGAACAGACTTTCAGTTGATGGAAACCCAATACTTCACCTCCATCTATTAAGTGAGCAGGTAATAAAGCAATACAGACCTCAACTGACATTTACCCCATAAAATAAACCAAGCAACATACAGCCCTAAAATGTATGTTTATATCGAAATAAGTCATCTAGTTATTTGCTTCTGAGACATGCGAATCAGACTTGTTTTCACAACATGTTGAGCATCACAGTATCATGAGCAGACAGTAATAGAAAAGCCCATATAAAGGACCTCCCTGGAGAACTATTAGATAACAGATTACTCTGCAGATAGCTATGGAGAGATGCCCCAGCGGGTCTTGCCTAATCACCTGCTCTGCTGGCAGAGGCGATGAAAAAATGTTGCTGGATCTCAGCAGGATACAAAACGCATGTGAATAATGTTGCTGTAGGGCTACTCCTGGAAACGTCCTCTGACTTTCCACTTGAATCAGCAGCAAGTGCTGCTGCAGTGTGGCCAGCCTAGATAGAGCTAAACTGGACAGTCAGCTCCATAGCTGCCTGGACTGATGTGGAGAGGAGGATGGTGGGGTCGTAGGAAGAGCTCCACTCCACAGTCCCAGAGTGCTCTTCCTCTGCTACTGCCTGCCCATGTGGCCTTGGGTGCATCGCTTACAATTAAATATAGACATGAACTGGGAGCCTGACAGCTGCTTTCCATCAGCTGTCCCGATCTCTAAAGTTTTCAGCAAGCATTGATGTCTTAATCACATGGGCCATCTTAATTGCAGGAGTCCAATCATCAAGATCCTGCACATTCTACCAGCTTTTGAAGCGTTGGGAAGGGCCCACTAAGGCTCCTGTTAACGTCTTCCTCTTTGCATGCTTCTTCTCCACTTTAGGCATGACCAAAACAAAGACAAGACATCAGAGGGGACAAAGGTGCTTTGTCCCACCACACTTTGCTAACTACATGAGCAGAAGGGACCGTCCTGGGGAGCCCTTTGGCCAAGGAGCAGCTGGCTCACTTCCCCTTAGGCTGCTTGTGGAGGGGTTATGCTTGTCCTCACCTGCGAGATGTTTGTTTGCAGCACAACAGTATTCACCAGCTGGGGCATAAATCATTCAACAAAACCCTCTGCCACCCCAGGGGCTTCTTATAACTTCCTCTTGCAGCTGCCTTTTTACCTCCCGAGTCCTTCTCATCCCAGATCATTCTCTGCCCCAGCCACCTGCCAAGAGACAGCAGGTCCTTCGGTTGTGGGGCCATGCCTGGGCTTCCTGCAAACCCCTGTCTGGGAGAGGTTGCCAAAAGCGCATAGGCACACACCTGTGCTGGAGATAAGCAGAGGTAAGCACCGAGGGCTTGCTGAGCTGGTCGGTGACACTCAGCCGCTTTACCATTTATCTCTGTGGCCGTGCAAGTGGTTGTGTAAATACAGAGGTCTGATGTTACTTCCCATAGTCTATAATCCCTCTGGACTGAGGCGAGCACCTGTCTCCTATAGGAGCTGTCCTGTCTTGTAGAGCATCTTGCTTACGGAAGCCACCTCTGAAAGGCCACCAGCACCAAGGCTAGCCCTGCTCTGTGCAGAAGGGATGAAATTTTGCCCATTGATTTTTCTTTTGCATGTGCTAGGACTCGGCTCTCTAATGTCAGGAATAGCCTGAGTAAGTCTAGAAACCTGTAGCAGCTCCAGGAAGCACAAGTTGTTATTTTTGCCTGTACATTTATCCTCCTCATTTTTTCTCCACTTTATTGCTGGAATCTCGTTTCTTTCCGTGCTCGGAGAAAAGCAGCCCAGCGCTGAAGAATGCCGCTTTTACTGGGCTTGGAGCATTGCTGCTCCACCAAAGGTTTGTGCTGTGGGACTTTGAATGAGTAAAAGGAAAATTTCTCATCGGTAAGAGAGAGACCAACTACTGCTGAAGCAGCCTAAAGCCTCCCCAGGCAGAGGCAGAAAGCCCTTAAATTGACATTCAAAGCTTTGGGGAAGACCCTGATCTCAGGCTTCTGCTCTTCTGTTTGCGGTCGCATAGCTATTGCACGCGTGCCATACCTGTCTTTTGCTCTGACCACTTTCTTTTCCCAGCTTCGTGAAGTTTACAAAGTCATCTTCGTCTTCCCCTGCTCTGGCTGGCATTGCCTCAGCGAGCTAGCCAAACACGTCGGAAACAAACTCAGCTTTCCAAAGGGTAAAACTTGACGCAGGCAGGATCTCATACTCCTTTGGGAGGGAGGTGGCAACAAAAAGCTGGGATTTCAAACACTTGTATTTTACCACAAGTGCCATGTAGCCTGCCTGGTTAGTGCGTCTCCACCGTCACTCTCTGTGTAGTCCGATAGCAATTCCCGACAGAAGCACACAAGCACTGTGGAGCCCCACCAGCGTAAAGAGTGACATGAAGTCCTGTTCTCAACAGAGAAGTGCCCTGAAAACAAATAACCAGCATATCCAGGGTACAGGGAAATAAACAGCAATAACAATATAACTTTATTTAGATTTAATTTGACATTTAGCACAGTAATAAGCACAGAAAGAAAGAAGTACCAAAATACCAAACTCATAGCATATAAAATAATCAAATATATTTCATATTTAGTGAAATATTTCTACAACACATTGGTGAGGCTGCCCTGGGCAGCCCAGCCCTGTAAATATATATATATGTGTATATATATATATATATATATAGCTGTGTTATATAAAATACTGTATGTAGAGAAAGCACTGAAATTTATCACCAAAATAGAAAATAGCTCAAAATGCGGATAGTTCAGTTTTGCTCCTCATACCCAATATTGAAAAGAGGTTCAAACCCACTGCAGGAGATAAAGCTCCAGTTTAGATGCCATGGCAGGCGTCAGATGGTGTTACTGGGCACAGACTGGCTAAAGCTGGCAGGAGCCTGGCTTGCAGGGACAGGATCCATACTCGAGCCAACGGCTACGAGGTGTCAAGAGCTCCCGGTCCTCACCCAGGAATATCAAGACGTTTCCTAAGTGCAAACGCCAGCGATGCTGTCGGTGCTTGCGGCTGATGCTACGCATCCTAGAATGCCTGGGCGAGCGGTGCGGTAATGTCTGCGGGGAGGCTGGAGTGCACGAGCAGCTGCTGGGATCCCGTAGGAGACCCCAAAGCCCAGCCGAGCTGCACTCCAGCCTGCTCCTGCCTGGGGCCAAAGGGCTTTGCTAAGTAAGAGCTGCCAGAGCAGCACTCCCACTCCTGCAGCACGCAGCTGGCCCTTGTGGATCCAGCAGCAGCAGGACTGGCCTTCGGCAGATACACAACATCACGAGGATATTATTCTGAATTTTAAAGATGCTTCTTCAGCAGATGACAGTAATTAATTCCCATTAGCTTTTAAAAATCTAGAAAGCTGCTTTTGTAGGAGTCCAGGCTCCTCCAAGCAATACCATATGTTTGTTCTGGTCTGCAAGCAAGCAGCACGTGAAGTAGCAACCCTGCTGCTGCAGGACAGTAACACCAAATGAAATGTTCGTCCTGGCTAAAACTCCCACCTGCCCTGAGGGTGATCAAGGTTAGTGTTGTACTTGAGATCCCAGGCAATTTGTAAATAGATACAAAAAATATGGCATTTCTGGCAGCGACACTAAAGTCCAACTGAAGTCGACAACCCGCACCAGCGTGAGGCCCGGGTGCTGCTGGTGCTTCAGGCTGGGTGCTGGGCAGGCAGGCAGGGGCACTGGTCCTGGCAGCAGGGGAAAACCGAGGGCGCGTTGGGGCCGTTTGGTTCCTGATATACCAGTGAGGCTCTGTACCTGATGCTTTCCGGACAACGTACTTTTGTGCTTGTTTGTTGCTTTTTGTTTCTGCCACACCACTGCAGAAAAGCCTATAACCCATTAATAATTCTGTAATTGCTCTTTCTCATCAAGCCAGCAGTTGCATCCCTAATTACATGGCAACAATACTACGCTAACAGGATGAGCTATAATTCCTAGATGGTATTAGCGTTGTTATTTTACTCTGAGTAACTTCCTGGTAATGACCATTTGAATGTGGCAATATCAATTAAGTGAATATAAACGCTTAGCCCCTGGAAAAATCATTAATAAAAATTTCATTCTGATAGCCTCTAATCACAGCTAAATACCATTACTCATAGGAGGCCACTATAAAAAGTATATTTCTCATCAGAAGAAATTAATAAGGTTTTCCCAACTGTTTGTAATAAAGAGAACACTATATAGAAAAGTCCAGAAAATAAGCACAAGTTTGTTTCTCAAAACCTATAGATAAACATGACAATATCTCTAAATTACTGGCTACTGAACAGGATTTTGTTTAGCTCTACTCAAGCTGTAGCCTAGTGTAAGTGTTTTCAAAGCAGCACACTGCTGTTTCATCTGGAACAGCTGCACAGGATTTCTTTGATGTCAAGCTCTTGTGTGGGGACGGTGTTTCAATTTCTCTTTATGCCTCTGAACTGCTGAAACAGGAAGGAAAAGACATTTAGTAAAATAGGCATTTTTCATGGGGAGGAAAAAAAAAAAAGCAGCAAAATTTGGCCTTGAATGTGGTACCAAGAAATAATTCATCACTGCAGTGGCAACAGAACTACACTATGCCTCTTGCATCCTTATTGCAGAGGAGACAGGGAAAACATCCCGTGGTTTTGTGCTGCAGCACAGTCTCCCTGTGGTGCCATACCAGGCACTCCCCGGGCTCGGGCGCTGGCAGCATCCGTGGCCAGTGACCTGGGCACATGGTGGGTGGGTGCCCACGTGCTCTCATCCCAACTCCCTACACTCCTTTGTGAACTCCCCAAGGAGCATAAATACAATTCGCTGAGGAAGGTCTGCTCCTTCCCTGCTCCCACCCAGGCTCCTGAGGCTCGGCGGTGCCCAGCACAGAAGGCTCGAGCTGCACGGGGGCTGCAGGACATCCAAAATGACCATGGCTGGTCATGACAGGCAGCTAAAGAAGATGCTGCCCTACGTCATTCATCACAGACACTTTCTTATGCAGCGAGGAAACGTTCTTTAGATGGCTGTGTCTGCAGCGCTCATCGCTGAGCAACTGCAAGTGCTGCCTGTAAAGCCAGAGGCACTTAAGTGGAAATCCCCTTCTCAGGCACCCAGTCCCTGCCGGTTTCCTAAGTCAGACGCAGGAGCCAGCGATACATCTCTTCTTCGCAGCGGTCAGTGAGGAGGAGCCCCACACAGCACCTGGACGGAGGGGGGTTGCCCTGCCTGACTGACCGCAGAGCCGTCACGCGTTTAGGAGGTATCACAGCAGGCAGCACAGATTTCTCTTTCTATAGGGAGATAAGGCTGAAAAAGTCCAGGGCATCAAGAGCAGCTGGCAGGAGGGCAGCCGAGGCAACATGAGGAGAAGCGACAACGCCGTTATCTCCAGGTGGGATCTCTCTCTCCTGCACTTTGCAAAACATTCATGTGGGTTTATTTGCCTTGCTTCATAAATATTTTCCAGAAAAAGGTTTGTTTGGAAACACTGTCAAAGCAGTGCTCAAGGAGTCTTCCCAATGACCTCCAAAAAGTACAGTTCCTAAGGCATTTCCCTGTACTTGTCTTTTCAGACACCCCCGTTGCTGTACAACGCTTACTGGAAAAAAAAAAAGCTGCAAAAGGCTGCTGAAAAAGACAGGGACTCTGGTTCAAAACTCGATGAGCTGATGAAAACAATTTCTGCGCTTTTGCTGGCCTGCAGTGAGGCCCTGGGGGCTGCTGCGTGGCCGTGCCGGGGGCACTGCCGTCAGGCTCAGCAGTGCGCACGCAGCTCACCACCCCAACCGACTTACTGCTCTCCTGCCACACCACTGCCGCTGCCCACAAACGGGATTTCTTCCCTGTCCATCTTCCCCAGAACGAGATGGTGCTTCTCCATGTTTATGATGCACTGCAGAGAATAAACACCTTTAGGTAAGAGAGAAAACGGCACTTCACAGCGGTCCCAGCTCCCCCAGCATGGGTAAGAAGCCCTGCTGGAAAGCCCCTACCTTCAGAGATTTCAGTGTCTGCAGCCCAAAGGAGAAGGGTTTCTCACTGTCTTCTGAAAAATAGGAACATTCAGATTTATAGACTCAAAACGTTCTCCCATGCTTTTTGTCAGTGACCCCATCCTTCCTTCACAGCTGCTTTGCTAAATAAAACCCTGTTTATAAAGGGACCACGTTACACTGGAAAGGAACGTGATCGAATGAGGGCAGGTGGATGTGCCTGCGGGGGGACAGTGGTTGCTCCATCGGCAGAGCGTGAGCCTGGTGCTGCCAGCACAGCCCTGCTGAACGCATCCTCCTTCCCTCCCTCCCTCCCTCGCCTCCGAAGGGCCAAACAGGGACTTTTGCTGAAGAAAAGCAGTATTTCTATTTCAATTTTAACATGTTTCTGAAGCTTCATTTTTGCCCCTGGGGTAAGAAGGAGCAGAGCCCCAGCCCGTACCCAGAGGAGCACCCACACACTCACCCACGACGAGGGCAGCGCACTCCACGGGAACCGCTCCCACCGTGAGGGCCAGGCACTCGATCTGGCCGATCACCCTCACCTTGTGCGGCAATGAAACCATCTCGTCTTCACCATGGAGTGCTTTGAGATGCTCCTTTAACCTGCGCATTGAAAACACTTCTGACATGACACAGCCATGGTTTGGCTGCTCCGGCAAGGAGCAAACGGCATTTGGAGGGTACTTACACCTGAAGTGCTCTTAGCTTGCCCGTATTACCATGCTGTTATCAGAAAGCTGCTTTCTTGGCAGGTTTTCTGTGATGCTCTGTGTACAGCTGGATTTTGCTTTTTACCCAAAGAATCTTTTTTCCTACGTTTCCTCAAGACTTGGGGAAGCTGCTGATCTAAAATTGCTTCTAATGCAGCGTGGGTGTAAGAGATGCTCCACTCCAACTCCCACCAGTGTTGGTGCTGACACCGTGTCCCCATACCTCACGGCTGTGGCAGCGTGCCCGGTCCATGCTTGTTAGCAGGTGCTGCTGCTGGGTTTATTCAGAGGAAATGGGGACAGATCAATCACATTCAGCCCAAGAAAAGGAAAAAAGGATGTCAGGGATATCTCAGGTACAGCCGTTTCTTCTGTCTGCACCCCCTGAACTAGTCTGACAACACTGATTAATTATTTAGCTCCAGTTTCTCTTTTAAACCAAAGGAGAATCTAGTGGAAAGGCAGTTTGAGGCTGTGATCTCTCCCTCGGATAAAACCTGCATCGCTGTTCAGCTGTTTGAGGTACCTCTCTGCTGAGCTGCTTTGCAGCAGTACGTGTGTCTGTCTGTCTGTCCATCCGTCCTGGGGGGCACCAGCCTCCCGCAGAAGCAGAGGCCCCAGCACTGAGGTGAGGATTGCCCACATACCATTCAGTGCAGGTACAAGGACCAGGAGGAGTAGCAGAGAGAAGGAGCTGGGTCCTCTTGGCTGCTTCCCTTAGGGACCGGCCTTAAAAAGCAGTGGGAAACATTCCAAGGAGAAGTTTATGAGCTCCTTGGCCCTGAGCTGGCTTTACTGTGGCCCAAGACAGGTTGGAGTGGCTTTTTCAGGTGCAGTCAACTCCCATGGCTTCTCTATGCACTCGAGGGAAGACATGTGGGCTTTGGCTGTCATCTTTTGTTTTCCCCCATTTGTCCCCACCGCAGGGCACAGGCCATGGCCCTGGAGGCAGGGCGAGATACAGCTGGTGATGGGACAGCTCTCGTGAGACCCCACCTAGAATACTGCGTTCAGCTCTGAAGTCCCCAACACAAGCAGGACATGGAGCTACTGGAGCGAGTCCAGAGGAGGGCCACGAAGATGATCCAAGGGCTGGGGCACCTCTGCTATGAAGACAGGCTGAGAGAGTTGGGGCTGTTCAGCCTGGAGAAGAGAAGGTTCTGGGGTGATCTTATAGCATCTTTCCAGTACCTCAAGGGGGCCTACAGGAAAGCTGGAGAGGGACTTTTTACAAGGGAGTGTAGTGATAGGACAAGGGGCAATGGACTTAAACTGAAAGGAGGCAGATTTCGATTAGATATAAGGAAGAAATTTTTTACATTGAGGGTGGTGAGGCACTGGAACAGGTTGCCCAGAGAAATTGTGGATGCCTCATCCCTGGAAGTGTTCAAGGCCAGGTTGGATGAGGCTTTGGGCAACCTGGTGTAGTGGAGGATTTCTCTGCCCATGGCAGGGGGATTGGAACTAGATAGTCTTTATGGTCCCTTCCAACCCTAACCATTCTATGATTCTATGATTCTATTCTACGGCTCCTTGCTCTGGCACCAGTGGGCCCAGGTGGTGTTCCCAGGTGTGACCAGGGCTGCAGAGAGGCTGCAGTGGGGCAACGGAGTAAAGCCACCTTCAAGGCAGCTCTTCATCACAGCTGAGACCAACCCAAGGATGGACAGATAGCACGTGGACGAAGTGTGGCTGAGAGCCAGCTAGGAGAACGCAGCAAGGTGAGGAGAACCATGCAGGACACGTGATCTCGGTGTTGGGTTGGAAAGTGGCAAGTCCCTGGCACCGTGCAGTGGCTGGAGCTGCTCACCCAGCAGCTGCACCTCCGCCTCCGCAGGGGATTTCTTACGCTGTGGCGACCTGAGAGTTAACCCCACCACAACAAGGTGCAAAAAGGTTTTTAAAAAAGGGAGGAATGGAGCCCATGCCTCGGCCACGCACACACTGCCTTTGGGCACTGAGTCCCTGGGGACTGCAGCAGCAGGGCTGTCCCCAGAGCCACTGAGCCGCAGCCGCAGGCAGCAGCCCCTGGCAAAGCCCTCCTGCCCTGGTGGGAGCAAAAGCAAAATCGCCTAGGACCCTTCTGTCCTTCTGCTTTCCAGGGCTGGATTTAAACAAACACACTGGCTCTAGCCTGTTTCTTAAGCGCTCTTTGAAGGGCGGGACTGCTGAAGCAGACCCGTGCTGCAAAAACTACGTAGAGGACACGTGTGAGTAACACAGAGAGCAGACGAGCTGTCGCAGAGCATCCCTGCGCAGCTCAAACGCCTTGAGCAGCCAGTACAGCACCTTGCAAGGTGAGACCCCTCCGAATGCAGTTGTCATCTGTCGACCGGGCTGAGCAGCTCCACAGGTTGCCACAAGTTTGTAGTAGGTGCAGCCACCTTCCAGCCACTAAACACTACTGTGCAAAGAAGTAATCTCTGTCTGGACAGAAAGCAGGCACTGTTCGTTCAGGGCCACGCAGTAGTGCTTGGGAAGCAACTGCAACCTCTTTTTGCATCATCCCTGATAGCTGGCGATAAAAAGGAATGAATAAAGTGCCAGAATCTCCTTGATACCCTGTGAGCTGATGCCTGATCCTCCTTCCCAGAGATCAGTGGGAGTTTTGCTGGAAATGGCTGGCAGTCAGCTCTCTAATGCTATGTAAATACATTTCCTTTCGCTTCAACCGGTAGAAATTTGTCATTGGGAGTAGCATCAAACACCAAATCTGGAGCACACGCATGTACACCACTGCGCAGGTGCTTTACGCCTGGTGCTGGGGCACGCAGTGCTGCAGCCGCCAGCCGGAGCGGGGCCAGCAGTCGGGTCCCTGCCTCACAGCGGGGACCTGCGCTGGGCTCACCTGGCCCCACGCCTGCCCTGGGGACACAGGGGCCATGGCGGCATTCGGCTATTTCACAAGTTACAAATAGGCAGGCGTTGAAAAAATACATAGGCATCCAGCCCTCTAAAGGCGTTTACTTAGAGGTGAACAGGTTGGTACAAGTGGCTTTCTATTTCAGCTTCCTGCAAGGACATTTAAGAATAAGCCAGGATTTGATTGTAACAGGAGGCTCAGGGGCTTGCCCGGGTACAGGCCAAAGCACTCCCTTCCAGAATGGCCATCGCTGGCATGAGCAAAGCCCCAGCCCTGGGAGCACCGCCTGTGCTGCCTGGTGCCACCAGTTCCCACAAAACAGAAATCCAGCTAGATATTTACCCTAGCCTGTCCAGGCAGGCAGATGACATGAGGTTGTGCTGCGAGCCAGTGTCCACCACAGCCTTCAGCTCCTTCCCCGCACACTGCAAGAGCAAACAGAGACGTGAGATGACACGTGGGATGCAGGATGAGCCCCAGGTGTCTGAAGTCTCCACTCTGCACGCAGCAGTCCCCGCCAAAATACCAGCATCTCCTTCCACCAGACTGTACCCACTCCACTGCACACTCAGTACCCGCAGGGTATAGCCTCGTCCACTCCAGGCACCCAGGAGCTGCCTCTTGAGATGGTTTTTTAAGAAGGTGGTGCTACTGAACAACATGGTGTTGGGTCTTGAGCCCTTTCCGGCAGCATTTGCCTCTGTGGAGTGCAGAAAGGGCAGCCCCAGGCAGGAGGGGATATTGTGGAGAGCGAGAAATACAAAAGGAGCATGGGGCTAAGGAGGAGAAATGAGAAATTACTCTTGAGGAAAGAAAAGAGGGATGACATTTTAGGAAAACAAGTAGGCTGTCAGCACAGAGATTCACCATGGATAACTACTCCTCAGTGTTTCAGCATGTTGCCCCAGCCAGGCTACTCGCTCTGCCCTGATGTCCAAGGGAAGACATCCATCAGACCCGTTTTCTCTGTGATACCCAGGTGGGCATCTGTGCCACAGCAGCCCTGAGCTGCAGAGGGAGAACATCCCCACAGCTGTGACAGCCCTGGGGGAGCACAACCCTCGTTGGGAAATACGGAGAACAAGAGCACAGCTTGAGGCTGTCACAAATTAAATCCGGCGGAAAAAACCCACAAGGCTGGAGAGGGACTATTACCTGGCAGCTCACCACTATGAGCTCCTCGTCCTCCGTTTTCTCTGAGCTGCCCAGTTTGGTTTGTTTCAGCTTGTTGGTCTGCGCTGAGATATCACTCTTTGGAGTCCAGCTGCCTCGGCTGCTTTGTAATTTTGATAAATTTGTCTCCATTAGGCGCTTCTGCAGGATATTATGTGGTTGCTTTAAGAAAAACACACACAGAAGAGCAGGGTGAAGAAGAGGAAAGCCACGAAGTGACCTGCATCGCCAGCCTGCTTGCAGTGCCCGCAGGCTGGCGCTGCTCTTGCGGGAGGCATGCCCTAAAGTCTCGCTCTCCCTGATTCCCAGACTACATGTACTCTTCCTAACCTACATCTATTTGCTCTCCCGCCAGCTCTGGCTTACCTGGCTTTGACTAAAGAGAACTACTTTGTATTGGCAAGGGAATAACCCTTCCAAAATATTAACCAGAATTTTGAGGGATGCCTTTCTTTTTGCAAACTGAAGTTCAAGATTTGATTTCATATAGGAATCAAAAGAAGTCAGGCTTTTCCAAGCTGCTGTTTCAGCTGTAATTGCCTTCATCTATTGAAGGATGAGGATATCAGAAATTCTGCAGTGATATGAAAAGTTAAGAGGTAACAAATTACCTTTTCAATTACACACCACCAAAGTATGGAAAAGGTGCATGGACTTACTGGACAAACACAGATGCTTTTGCTGAGCACCGGCCTTGCAGACCTAGGAAATACCTGTGTCCAGCCTCCACCAGCAGCGATGCTCTCTGCATGAATCAACCCAGAATTTAAGCAGCTGATGAGGGTGTCTGTGCATTGGCACTTACAGGTGCAAGTGAACGAGGCACAACTGCAAGAAGAGAGCTACAGATGGTGTCTACTGTCAGACCTGGTCTGGCCTTTAGATCAGAATTTGGTCTAAAATCGCCCTGCGTCTCTCTTCTTCCACATTTGTATTTAGCTGCTAAGGGTGAGTAAAGGGGACCAATTCTGGGTGCCATGCCGCAGGAGGGAAAGAAGAGGAGGGAAAGAGGTAAGGGGGAGGGAGGGAGGTATTCTCCCAGGTTGCTAGGAGCTTCCCCCAATGCTTCCTACAGCAGCTTCTCGCTTTCTCTGTCATTTCCATTTGCTCTGCAAGATGCATGGTGCTTCTCAAAATTTCCTCCAACTGCTTTCCCAAAAGCCTTTTTATGTTTCGTGTTCATCACGGATGGATGGACATACTCTGCTGGAGGTGAAATGACTCTGCTTGATTATCTGCTCATTTCTCTGCCTGCCTAATCTACCCCCCCATTACTGCCCTTTCCTTCTGATTTTCATTTGTCCACAGTGAGACCTTCTTACTGGCTTATTCCTGAATTGTTGCATTCATATTAAATATGCCTGTGTGCCTGCAGAGACTTCTAAACCAGCAAACCTCCTCATCCCGAGGGAATTTCAATGGGATCAGGATAACTCTGATAACCTCAGGCCATGGTTCCCTGAGTTGGCCAGCACCTCATCTTTAAAATAATCTGTGCGGCATGTTAAATAACAGCACTTACAAAAGGCTAATGCAACTTGGCATCATCCTAAAATAACTGCAACCACGTTAGCACTTCAGATCCTGCTGTAGGTGTAACACAGGCAGTCAAACTGGACCTGACCGATGAGATTGGGTAGGTGCGGCAAACACCAGTGGTCACCGGGACACGTAATCTCCTTTTTTCCCCACTTTTCTCTGTTCTTACCTCTGCATACAACCTGCCACTTGAAAGGAAATATCATTTCATGACCATTTTCAGTTGCAGGTGCTGTGCCTGCCCAGCATGTTAGAGAGCACGTCCTGCATAAGGGCGATAACGTAGCCGTGCTCCCAGTGACAGGGAGAAATCAGGTCTGACGTTGTGCCCTCTCCTTCATGTGCAAAAAGTGACAAAGCTCCTGCACTGCTCTGCAGACCACCACCTTCCCAGGGAGACTGAACAGCAGAAACCAGTACTACTTAAGCAGATTAAAGGCAGGCAGACCAGCTCCAACAGTAATGGACCCTGTGCTGAGGGATGAGGAAATCAGTTTGGAAGTGAGGTCTCCCTTATATGAGGTAGAAGCCATAGGTGTACAGTCAAGTCAGCGCTGTGATGACCTCAAAGGCTCCTTATCTGAGCAAAAATGCAAACCAGGGCTTGCTGCCAGTGGATGGCGCGTCCTCCTGACCTTTGATGTTTGCCTGCAACTCAGCCACACATCTGGAGGACTAATCTTTCACATCATCCAAAAAAAAAATGGGGGGATACAGGGCTGGAGAAGTAGACAGGTGCAGTTGCCAGCTGGCCAGAAGCAAGCTGTCACACAGTGGTCACCTGCTCGTGCCCAGCCCCACGCAGATAGGACAGAGAAATTTCTAAATGGCTTCATCCAGGACAGTCCAGGTGCTCTTCTGATCTGCCTGGCCTCAATCACATTGCCAAATACCTTTGAAAAAACAGGCTGGAGAAGAACAAGTCACCAACAAACTCATTGTTGCTATTTTAACTGTCACCTACCCTTGATTTAAACTTAAATTTTTTTTACTAGTGGTTCTCCTACAGATCATTAACCAGTTTTCTCAGGCCCTCGTTTTATGAATCCTATATGGGATCCATCACTGAAAGGAAAAAAATCTGTCATTCAGCGAACACGAGTTACCACCACGAACGGGACCATCTTTTGTTGACGCTTGCTCTTCTGAAAGCCACAGTGAATCCTGCCTTTGAGGGGACAAATGCTGCTTACGTTGTGCTCCAACACAGAAATAATCTAGCAAGAGGGGGCTGAAAAGGTTCCCTGCAGCACCATCCTGTCTCAGGCTATTAATTAGTTTGCTTTTACTTGTATTTCCCTTGACTCTGGTGTGCAACAGAGTGAGGGATGTTAGTCACAGAGATGACTCAAGTGATGGATACATACTTGGTAAATAATGTGCCAGGGGACATTTGCAAACACGCAGTTTGCTGGAAAACTGCAAGCAGACCATGCCTGGGAGGGAGGGAGGGGAGGAAAACCTCCCCGTGACAGTGATGGGGAAGGCAGCCACGTTCTCCCTCCAGCATGGGCCAGCAACCAGTGCTTGAAGTAACCCAGATTATCTGTTACTGTCTTTCTATGCATCGTAAAAAAAATGATGAAAGTTTTATAAAAAAATAAAATGTTACATGCCATTGTGTAAGTGCAGAAACATAAGTTATTTCCTAGTATCGTTCAGCATAATATAAGCACAAACCAGGATTTTTTTGGTAAGATATGTCCCTTTCAAACGCTGAGATTTTTCAAAAACCTGTAGTCCCCTAAAAAGTCACAGTAGAAACCTAAAAGAAGTGAGGGGAGACACCAGCTATTGCTGAGCCTATTTACCACTGCCTGTCAAAACCACAAATAATTCTGTCCAGTTTTGTTCCTTTCTAATTTATAAGCAAGCACATTGCTGCAGCTTGCAGTATCCATCTCTCTGGCAGGTTTCTCACTATTTTGGCTTCTATATCTGGGGATAACAAGACCTGTCAACAACAGTTTCACTCCAGTGGAGATGAAAGTCAGGGAAGATGCCAGCTCTTCCCCTCCCCAAACCCATCTCAGGAGGTTTGCCATCTCTGCTGTACCTAGACAGGAGAAAAAAGGATTTATGACACATCAACAGAGCTCGTCCCAAGAAACAACGAATTTCTCTCTCTTCTTCCCATCTTTCGTCCAAATTCACCCCTTCTCCCAGCAGCCTGTGCTCGCATGCTGTCAGCCCCCCTTGCAGGGGGATGAGGTGGGACAACAGATGCCCCCTGCTCTCCTGCACCCCCAGGTGCCCAGGCAGTGGCCAGGTCTCTGACCAAGACAGTGCACGTAACATCAAAGTTTTTTATATTTTAACTAAGACACAAGAAACTCTGGGTAGCACACAGTGGGAAAGTGGGGAAATCTGAATGCCCTGTGATTCACTGCAGTGCTGCACCAGCTACAGGAGCACAGACGGGGCCACCCAGAGCTGCACTAAGGACCTGGGTGCCCAGGGAGAGGTTCTGAGGGCATTTTGGGAGGGGGAAATGCTTTTTTTGGTTGTTTGTTACCATTCAGAACTTTGTTTCTTGGCTTGTAAAGTGATGTGGGACTGTTTCAAGCAAAGCCCCTCCAAACAGGCAAAGCCCCAGCAGCTCTTGGCGCGAGGGCAAAGTGTCAGAGCACGAGGAGGAGCTGCCAACAGCTAGCATGCACTGCCCGAGCCAGGCAGGGGGTCACGGTTACGATGTCGGGAAGCCCAAATCCCAGCTAACGAGACCATCTCGTGCTGATTTTCTGGGCTCTGGGGGAGGAGGCTAATAGTGAGGCATCAGAACAAAATCATTTCTGCTCTGCATATCCAGCCCTACGTTTGCCAGTAGGCATCCAATGCATGCTATGCTACAGTGTGGTCTTACACTAGGCGAACAAAGTGGCATTTGTAAAGGGAGCAAGGAGCTAGAAGAGTTCAGTCCAACCCAGAATCATACCCTGAAAAATACCAGAGGCTTAACATAAATAATTACAACAAGTATTTATCAAACCTGCCTATACCGAGCATCACCAGGAGAAATACTTCCAGAGCCGAGTAAGAGCAGACACACAAGCTGGGGGACGCCAGCACACCCGCCCCGGTGACCTGCTGCCACCTCACTGTGTGCAGCACTCCCTACGCTGCGGCCAGAAGGAAGGGGATTTCTCCCCACCGTCAGAGTGGTCGCTGCCAGCTGTCACCCTGACAGACAGGTTCTGTCCTCACCACCTGTCCCCATCTCTGGGCAGCTGTTACCTCCTCTCTTCTCCTGCCGAGGCCACTGGAAAACCCCTGTGAGAAACCCTGTATTAATAACACCAGTCACGTCAAAAGCCCTTCCACCCACGTCACTGCAGCTTTAGACACAAAAATGTGCTGCTTTGTTGGGAGGTGTGCAGTTATTCAGAAAAAAGGCATGCAAACACCCTGGGCAAATACCCCTCTGATGCCCCGGGCCTCCTGATAGCACAGTTCAACCCCTCTGGACCCGGACCTCTTGGTTTGGGGCCATGCCAAGGTAGGGTCTCACATTTCAGAGGCTTTCGGTGCTTCTCCAGTCTCAGAGATGCACGGTCTCCCACTCCTCCGGTGGACAGTTCTTGTCACATCCAGGCAGCCACAGCGCTGGGGGGACACGGTGGGTGCTCTCAAAGTGATGCTCACTGCCATCCCGGCCACGTGAGGTGCAAGCGTTACAGTGCCGATGGCGTCACTTCGCTGCAACACAGCCCGCTGCAACAACTCTGAAATTCTCAGCATCTTCTCTGGAGCTGTGCGAATGGGCCTGAGCACGTGCCAGTGTGGTCACTTTGGGGACTCCTCATGCATCCCACAGGGCAAGAGGCTGTGGCCAAGGTAAGCCCTGGCCTCATCGTCCCGCCGTCCCATTGTCCCTCGCTGCAGTGCGGGGGACGAGGTGGGCTGCAGTGGGGTGTCCCACACCAGCACGGTTCTCACCCCATCCCCAGCCGGAGACTCGCCGCAGCCAGGGCGGCCACCCCACACCTCCTTTTTGTCCTTGGAGGGGATCAGGAGCTGTGCACCTCCCCAGGCTTTGGCACATCCCTGGAGAGAGCCCCTGACATGCGGATCCTCCTGGCAGGGGCTGTGGGTGCCGCAGGGGTGATGTTGCAGCCACGGCTCAGCCGACACGAACGCAGCAGCGGGAAGGGAACCTCGAGTGGCATTTCTGTAACCAGAGCTGTGGCAAAGAGCCCCGTGCTCTGTCCTGGTGCCAGGGCCAAACCTGGTCATTGATGCCACAGGGACCAGGACTTCAGCGCTCAGTGCCCGTGGCTCCTGATATCTGTTGCCTCTCTCCTCTGGGCAGAGCAGAAATTCCTGTTATCAGGGTCTCAGCCCCACACACTGTGCGGGAGCCATGACATGTTATTTAAACTCCGCAGATAATAGTGATAACAACACCATCACGCTCTGAAAGGCACTTTGAAACTCCCCAACGGAGAGCTGCTCTTCAATGGGGACCAGGAAAGCTCCTTCTGAGCCTTACCCTGGGCAGAAGCTTCACTCCCTGCAACTGCAAAACATTTGGGATGTCAAAAATATCACCTCCACAGGCACTGCAGAGAACAGCCAACTCATTCCACTTATCTCAGGTAGGCAGAGCCAAGCCCAGCCCAGCTGAGCAGGAAGGCTGTGACAGAACAAAACTACCTGACTGAAAATAAGAAGATTGCCTTTTTTCAGCAAACCTGTATTGAGTATTGAAAAAAACAAATACTGTGTGTTACAAGGGGCAAGAATTTTGCAACAATTGGGCAAAGAAAAGTAAAGGAGCTTTCCTCAGCAGGATATATTTTCCAGATTTTGCACCTTACATGAGAACTTTTGATACTATATGTAAGCATCATTTCTCATTAGAGAAAGCTGAAACATTTGTGCATATTAGTATTTAGAAATGCTCTCCAGCCCCTGGACATGAAGAAGAATATCATATGTCAGCTACAGGATTACACAGATGATTTCATATGTAAATATTTAAAATCTAGAACTATGTATCTTTATTTTTAAAAACCAATGTATATGCATAAATCTTTATCAAAGTGTAATCTTGGTAGTTTTATATTTTGAAGTACTAGAGATCGCACTTTCCTGAATCTTTTATGATTCAGTATGATTCATTCATGGCTTTATGATTTACTGAATCTTATATGTTGTGCGTATGTGTGCATCACAGGTGAACATACATGTATACATGTATGTATTATACGAAGCCATTTTGATTTACTCTGATTCAGAGAGAATTTTTGTACTGAAAACAGCATCTCATTTTCATGTAAATGTAAAAAAAAAAAAACAACACACAAAAGCTTTCAGATCTAAGTGCCAGACATCTGAAAACACCTACTAGCAAAAAGCAACCCTGGTGATAACTAGCATCACGTTTCTACTCCCTTCCTTTTACATACAAAAGCCTCATCTTTTTAATCAATTTCCACAAGCAACCAACTTCTCCTAACAGAAAACGGCAGGAAGAAAAAAAAAAAAAAAATAGACACTGCCCTACCAGCTGCTTAAGTTTCCTGCCAGTAAACACAGTAAAGCCTTACGGTATCTTTTGAAGTCCCCAGCTTCTTCAGCCCATCCAGAGGGAGGAGATCTGCAGAATCCTTGTGAATAAACTGAACTGCCTGCTTCATCCTCCTCTGCTGACGGAGAGATGCTGCTTCCCTTATCTCCACTTCTTTTCTACTCGTCTCTGTCAGGATACCCGAATAAAACATCTTTCCACCCGCCCACGGCTCGCTTCTCCAAGATGCGTCTCCCAGAGGGATGAAGCCAGGGAGATGCTTCTATTGCCTGTGCTTTATAACTGGAGCCTGGTGACGTCTGGAGACCGGCAGGTGCTCCAGCCAGCGCCGCCGAGGAAAGGAGGGGTTGGGCGTATTGCGATACGCTGCGCAGACGACAGCGGGTGAGCTCGGGCTTGGTCTAAGGGAATAAATCGACGTCGTTCCTCCTCGCTGCCTCTCCTGAAAGCAAAATTAGCCGCAGGCATCCCATGGCTCTCAAAGCCCCCTGAGCAGCCTCACGGGCAGAAAAGAGAGCGCTGGAGCTATCACTCTATCCGATGATGCTCTGACACTCTCATTTCTGCCTGTGAGGCTGCTCGGGGGGCTTTGAGAGCTGCAAACAGCCCCAAAAGCCAGTGCATCTCCCGGCCAACCTCTGCAGGTATAGCTTGTTTTGGCCTGGATAGGGTATTTGAAGTGTCATGGCAAACTGGCCACGTTGAGGTTTGCTACTTTCTGCCTGGGTTAAGGCAGGCTCTGGATGCCACTGGCCTCGCCGAAGCATTGCAGGCACTGATCTGCATCGTCACTGTCTACTTGAGTCCCCAGGAATGGTAAGAAGTGTCAGGAAAATTGTCCCAGACAAATCAGGGCACTCCAAATGTGGTTTTACACAGGGTTCCTATACTTGTCAAACGTTCAGGTACAGCTCAATTTGACTAATCACTAGTATCCTCGCTGATGGTTACTAATCAGAGTAAAACTTTGCAAAGCAGCTATAGTTTAGCAGCATTTTTGCTGCTTGTCCATTGATCCAGACATCACTGGAGTCAGTCTTGCTACAGTTACTTATCTCTGATGCCAGACAATGGTGGGAGGGTTTCAAAGACATGTTAGAGGATGAGGATGCTGGTGTTACCTTGGTTATCCAGGAGTATCCTTTATCCTTCATGGACAGCTCTAGGCTTCCAAGAAGCAAAGTTCTTATTTCTGGGGCTGGGCTGTCTTTCAGTTTATCATAGAATGGTTTGGGTTGGAAAGGACCTTAAAGATCATCTAGTTCCAACCCCTCTGCCATGGACGAGGACACCTTGTTTTACTAAAACATGAACAATATCACAGTCTCCAGTAAAATTCCACTACTTCATTACGTTACAGTGTGTAGCGTGAACTAATACACATTAACAAACTTAATACGCTTTCACACTATAAAGACTGATTGATACAATATTTAGGGAAGGGGATTTTCTTACACAGGACTCAGCGCATGTGAATTTATTTCACTACAACAGTGAGTTTAAAGTGATATTTTATCTCTCATCAGAAAGAAACATATTTTATTTCTTTTATTTTTTCCCCCTCGTAAGGGCCCACACACTTTCAGCAGTGCAGCTGGAGCAGCAGGCACTCACCTGAACCTTCCGCTTCCCAAGTAATTTGTTGCAAGCAATAGGTGCAGGAGAAAACAGCTCTGCCTCAGACAGACAGTACAGATCGGGAAACATCCCACATGCATTTGGTTCTTGTTAAACTAACAGACACCTTTCATGTGCTAGATAAAGCAAAAGAAAAGTGGAGCTCAGCCCAGGATTTATGCCAACCCTGACTTCCAGGGCACTCTGAACCTTTGGGAGGAGCTGAGGTGCTGACCCCACTTTGCTCTCTCCCACCAGCGCAGCCCAAACTCACACTTTCCGCTCACCAAGACATCATCAGCCTTTGGTCAGCGTCTGGGAAACACTCTGGGCTCTGAAAGGAAAGGGACAGAGAAGGAGGCCAGGGAAAATACTTTGGAAAGAGGCCCAAAGTAATGCAGAGAAGAGAGGGGGAAAAAGAGGGGTTTCCCTGAAAGCAGTCAGAGAAAGACATTCCTCTTGCAGCAACTGAGAGATACTGGAAAAAATTAAATGAAAGCAATAAAAATATCAAGCAGGCAGAGCCACTTTAAGCCACAGCACCTCAGTTTCTCCCTCCTTCCTCCCTCCACTACGGGATCTGTGAAGCCCTGCACAAAGAAGGGGGCAGGCAGGATCTGGCCCCAGCAGCTGCGGGCTGCAGCCAACTCTGTCCTCCCACCTCCACCCACACAACACCGCCAGCCCCGATAGCGCCCAACCAACCATCTCTTTCTTTATCTCGGCACATTTTAAAGGTAAAGCTGAGTTAACGAGGGGGTGCTGAAGGCTGACAGCTGCGCCTGCAGCCCCAGCACCACAGAGCCCCGGCTCCTCGCATGGGCAGCGGCGCTGACACCGAGCGGAGCCGATGCCAGCTGCTGCGGTGACGCCAAAGCGGCAAACGCTCTGTGGGTAAACTTACACAGCTGAGCTCTGCGGCCACGGCCAGACCGTGTATGTTCAGCCCCTCCTCACACAACCTGGGAGAGGGGAAAAAAAAAAAAAGAAAAAAAAAAAAATCAGATGAGAGTGCAGAATACAATAAAACCCAAACCCCCTGTTTCACAGCCTCACAAAAAGGCTGTTACATGTGAGCCAGCCCGAGCTCGGTGGACATGTCGGTGTGCAGAAGCATAGCAGGGCTGATACTCTGAAGTAGGTTATAATTTCTTTTCTCCCTGCACTGACTCGGCTCATTACACGACAGGACCATTGTTCCACTACAGGCAAACATGTCCAGGAGCATAAAAGCACCTTGTTTTTCACCTTGGGAGCCATTTGGCACTTATCCAGCTGATTAAATAAAGACATATGAGTACATCTGCACTCTCCCAGAGGCAAGGAGGCACAGAAGAATGAACAAGAACTGCCACTGCAACCAGGAGACAATTTTTAATATAAAAGCTCTGTGGAGGAGTGGCACTCTGCCTGGCACACTAGCAAATGCCCAGTCAGCTCTGGCTTATGGCAAGAAGAATAATGCTGCAAGAGCAGGTGGAGCATGAAAAGCCCCCTCCCACTACAGCTCCAAGGCTGTAGCTTGTGTTTTAATTCAGCAAACAAGAATTTTGTCTGAGCCCTATGATTTCAATTCTGCTGAATGTTATCAATGCACCTTGTGCCAACAGATCAGAAGAAAATCTTCTCATTGCTCAAGAGTAATAAATGAGATAAAGGCTCTAATTCCCCTCTTGATTTTTAATCCTGGCAAAGAGGAGAGTGGGAGAAGCAGTAAATCATCTGCTTGAATTACTCAGTATCCACAATGAAATAAGGGCTCAGTTTGGACACTTCAAACCCAGCGGTTAAATTCTGAGTTGGTCATCCGTTTGCGACAGATTAGCCAGGGGCATCACTCCCCCTCCATGTGGTGTGTCTAAATAGGGGCACATTTCAGAAAAATTCCCATCCGCTCGCTGGAAACAGGTCCGTGCATGACCGTTGTCCTCGCTCGAGAAAAGCCCTGAGAGACAAAGTCACCTTTCTTGCTCCTTCCTGACTCCAGAGCAGCACACGCGTTTCTCTGCACAGCATAACGTTGAGGCCTATGTCAGAAAGAAGCTTCACAAGGCTGTGGCTGAGAAAATCCCTCCAGGCTGGGGGCACTGGCCCTGCCCTCACGGACAGCCTGGCTCTGCTAGAATGCCAAGATGCCCGCTGCTGCCGGCGTGGATGTGCGGCACGTGCTGGAGACCGGAGGCAAATGGCACCGGTGACTACCAGCAAAGCTGCCGCGCGCTTGCAGCGGGCTCTGCTCTGTGCCCAGGGCATCTGTCGGCCCAGAAAAGCTAAGGAGAGAAGTGCTTTTGTCCTCAGTTTCCAAACCCACTGCAAAGAGAAAACAGAGGGAAATGCAGCTCTGCACGGCCTTCCCAACGTGCCCTTTGCCGTCGCAGCTGGGGACAGGGGCAGGCGGTGGCGAACCACAGCATAAGAACCCTTGGAGGGAGGGGAGAGGACGCGCAGGGCTTGGGAACTTATTTACCATCCTACACAGAAGACAAAGCGACTCAAGTCCTGCCTGCAAATCTGATTTGCTCTACACGTGATGTAAACTGAGCTGAACCCTCGCTATTTTATACCCCCATTTACAGCCTATTTATACTGGCTTAATACCTCGTCATGCTTGCAGCTCAATCAGCGTAAGGAAAGAAGAGCTGCAGAGTTTCGTTCACATCCCTGTTTCATCTCTTCTCTCGATGAAAAGGAAAGCAGCAGCCGGCGGAGCAGGAAGTGGGTCGGTCCTTTTCATTTTTTTTTTCTTTTCTTTGATTTCTCATCTTTCCTTAAAAAGAAGTGATTTGTTAGTGGTTGCCATATCCTGAAGAGATGCAGAGATGCCCCAGAAAACTCAGAAGAAAGGACAGACTAGTATAATTTAACAGAAACAGAAGCAGCAGCAGGCAAGAGTTCCAGAAAGAATAATTTACCCTGGCACAAAGAGGAGACTTTAGAGAAAGAGTCAGTTTCCAGAGGGAACACTGTGAAGAGGTCAAGAAAATTAAGGCACAATAATTGATGTGGAAAAATAAGTTATTCTGTCCATCAGTGCAGCATACGTTAGGGTCAGCTCTAGCATACTCAGGCAAATAACTGGAATAACTTGGAGACTAAAAAAGTCTTTTTCTAAAAAGGTTGGATACAAAAATCCAGAAATATTTAGTGAGCTTCTTAATCATCATTTTTAGCAAGACAAAGACTATGGGTAGAGCTGAAGAAATCCTATAATGTATGAAGGTATAATTCAGGTTGAGATTTCCAAGAGATGCAGCCCATTTGGTACATTAACTCCACACCCACCGTCTGTGTTTCCAGTGCTGATGGAGAGCAAGGACCTCCTGGGCAGGGATACAGGCCCCATCACAAGCACGAGCACTTCACGGAGGCAGCTACTCCCAGAGCAGCTCTCCCTACGTACCCCAGGTGCAGCTCCAACCTCCTCTCCCTCTGCACATGTCCTGTGCGGTGCATGAGCCGGTGGCAGCAGGCACAGAGCAGGGACACGGAGGACTCCAGGAGAGGAACCAGACATTGTGCAGCATCTCATAGGAGACTGAACTGAATTTATCTGTGTAGTTCTCTTCATATGCAGAGACAGCAGGAAGATGACAGTGACAGACACAAAAACTGCACGTCAGATTAAAATGGCAAGTCTTGCAAGAGCTCCCTTATTTTTCCTGTTTTAAAGAAACACACTCCTAAAAAAGATAAAAGCACAAGAAGAGTTGGTCAGGGAAACAAACAGTACATCTCCTAGCATCTTCTACCACATATCTGAGTGACAACTAACTCCTGGTGATACCTGAAAAGATTGTTGGGTAACACTGGCTAGGACCTATTTGTAGCTGACAGAGCTGGATCCCTTTCCAGGTCCCATGTGAGCCAGGGAAGAAACTCAGAGTTCCCTGTACCGACAAAAGGGCAGGCGGGGAAATTGGGACAGAGTGCCAAGGGGAAAGGGAGGAGCTGGCACAGTGACTTGTCAAGCACTGGGGAAGGGATAAGAGGACAATACGCATGGGGGCTGGTGTGGGGGACAAAAAGCCTGGCCTCCCCTGACCTCCACACCAGGAGCAACCACAGTCCTTAACACAGGTAACGGTGGCTGCTGTGCATTGAACTGCGCTGCTCCGGCTCACAGGTGAGGGAAAACAGGGCCGATCGTGCCCCCCGCATCGCTCATTAGCTGGCTTCCTCCAACACAAGATCTGAGTGCAATTCAGAAGGTGGTGTTGCTACACAAGTGCAGACGTGGTCGCTGTATCTTTCAGTGCTTTCCACGGAGCTGAAGACACCAGGGAACTTACATTTTAAGTGAAAAAACAAATTTATATCTCTTTCTCTGCCAAAATGTCCCTTGTATGGCTTTCTTCAGGAACTCCACCTGGACAGGTGGGTAGGAAAAGGTGTACAGAGAGGGCAGGTGACGCTTCTTCCTAGCATATGTCCACAACAACCTCTGTATATTTTGTGCAATAATAAGATTATTCCAGTATAAACTTTTCAAAATGATTACTTTTAAGAAACAGTAACACATACTAGTGTCACCCTCCCACACATATGCTACAGTTGAACTGCGAATACTTATTTTCAAGTAAGCTACACATATATTCAAAGTGCCAACCATAACTACATCATTCAGACTTAGCAAATCTCAGAGGATTTCACTTCCCCTCCTGTCCTGCAAAAGGCACCTTGTGTGCCAAAGGCTTCCTCTGCTGTTGGGGCATCACACGCCGTAAATTTTACACGCAGGTCATTAAAGATACATAGGAGGGATCTTGTTAAGGCTGAAAGAGCGCGAGTCATTTCACACAACGCCAACACAATTTTCTCGCTCCCTTCCTAACTTTCCAGGAGCCTGACACGGAGACCGAGGAGCAGCAGAGCCGGGCCTGCGGGAACGATGCTGCTGCAAGATTCCTCAAGATTCTCGAGCTCTGAAAGGCCAGAGGAAGAGGGCGCTGCTCTTCTTCCCACCGGCTCCTGCGGCACCGGAGCAGGAGCTGCTAAGGAATGAGAGGGAGCCTGGTGCTGCTCCCCAAAAGGCACGAAGCTGGAGGGACGAGATGCTGGCTCTGAGGGGTGGGAGAGAGCAGCGAGACCCAGGAGACGACGGCTCGCAGCTGGAGTCTGCGATGGAAGGGGTCCCGTTTGCCCTCCAGAGGCGGTGGCTGAGATGCCCTGGCTCATCCCGGATCCATGGGAGATGCTGGGCAATAGCCGGGTTTAGAGTCTCTTCACAAACCCAGCTCGGAGCACCTGGGCAAAGCAGAGCTTGGCAACAAAGCGTAAAAAGCAGAGCTCCAGGGGGTACCGGATGGTGCTGGGCTGAACGGCACCATCCCCGCACCGCTCCTCTCTGCCGGCTGCCTGGGACGGTTCCCAGCCGGCCCTCGCGAAGGGGATACGGACTCCTCGCATCAAGGCAGCTACCAGAGGCTTTCTAACGACACCTAAAAAGCAGAGGATCTGCGCCATCGATAAACAGCCATTGCAAGAGCCAGAACAGCACCGAATCTGCTCCAACAGAGAAGTGCCATTGTCTTCACCCGCCCCATCAGCAGTTTTTCTCACTTTGTTCAGCCCGAGGGACAAAGGCTCTGCCCAGCACCCCTTACAAAGCCCCACTTATGCTGGCAGCCAGCGATCTTTCAGTGTTCTGTGGACACAAAGAGGCCCATTCTCGGTCTAAATGCTCCAATACAACAATCCATTTCTATCCACCGACACACTTAAGTGCCTGCTTAAACGCTCTGCTGAATGGGGATTACAAGCAGACGGCTCTCTGGGCGAAGCCCCTCCTTCCCGGCATGGTGAAAAGTCACTCCTTAGCACACAGAGTATCAGAGGGGACACAAAACCGCGTGGGATATTTGTTAGAGCAACGGTACTGAAGCGAAGCCTTTTCAGTGCTTAATGTATACATTACCCTGGGCAACTTAGGAGATCTGTGTTTGCTTTTAGATCTGTGTGGCTAATTAACCATAAGGCAGCTGGCCAAATTTTTGCCTGAGTCAACACCTTGAACATTAGTGGAGATGCAGTGGGGATACACGATGCCCAGAATGACATCCATGCCTAGCTACAATCACGGAAGTAGTTTACTAGCCCAATCCTAACTTGGCAGCAAGAAGTTTTAAATATTTACTCATTGATTACTGCAAACGTGGAACAATAGGTTGTCATTTTCTCCCTCATATTTTCTTTTCAAACGAATACATTATTCTCAGCAACAACTGACACCATGGGCAGGTGCCCAAAGTGACCCAGGAGAACACATCACATTCATTTTCCACTGGGATCTAAAAAGTTCCTTGCTTCTCTTTAGCCAAGCCAAGGTGGTTATGGCCAGGGTTACCTTCCCCATAAACCCACGTCTCCATCAGTGTGAAATGCACCCTGCTCCAAGATAAAAGATGCTGTGCTTTGGAAGGGAGCGAGGCCACAGGCTCAGCGCTCTGCCCTCACCGTGCAATAACAGGCCTGAAGTCGTCACTGAAACTTTTTTAAATTTGTCTTTGAGTGACAAGTTTAGGACTGGCCCTGAATCGCACAGGCACAGTGAAGCACAGGTATTGGGAAGCTCCCTGCCACAGGGGGGAACTCTCAGTCCTGAAAGGAGCTACGCAAACCTTCTAAAAGCTCTCTGATTTTTCTCACTTTCTAGCTGAAGCACTTTCCTCTGCCCAAGTATAAATCTGCCGCAAAGGCATTTCTCATTCCAAACACTTTGGAGTGGTGCGATTCCTGAATAGCAGTACTTGGGGAGGGGGAGAGAAACTCCTCAGGCAAGCTCCGTGACATCTACCTCCCAGATAACAAAAATCTCAGAACATAATTTAAAAGTAAGTAAAAAAAATCACTCTGTTTCTGGCACAGGACTAGTATAGGTCAGCTCTGAAACAGTACTGCCTTTTGAAAGGTTCCTGTACGGCATACCCAGTTTACCAGGTGATGGTGACAAAAATGATAAAGTATCTCCAGCGATGAAGTAAGCGAGTGAGTTGAACAGAATTGGAATTTCCCAGGTCTTGTGCATAAGCCTCGAGAACAGGTGCTTACTTCAACTCATGCCAATGTGGGATTCACCGAGGAACAACACTTTTACTATACTTTTTAAAAGACTCACTGTGAACCTCTTCTGCCTCTACCAGTTAAAGGAGTATTCATAGGGGGATCTCGTTTGACAAATATTTCCACCTTCTTATGGAGCTCAGATCTAAGACAGCTTTGCACCCCTCCGTCAGAGGAGAGGAAGAGGGGGTAGGTTGTTTTGTATAGGTTCTTTATCAAGTTGTGAATTGCTCTGGTTTCCCAAAAGATCAATATTCAAAGAACTCAGGATTTGAATGCTTTAAGTTAAAAAAAACAAAAACAAACCAAACAACCAAACAACCAAACCCAAAATATTTTGGAACTTAAAGCATTCAAAATCCTGAGTTCATCAAATGTATCTAAATATCTTTATTTTGAAACTTTAAGATAAATAAGGATTTGAGCCTAAGATATTTTACAGTATTCATTTAAGATAAAAATATGACTTACATCAACATTAGAGAGGAGGTCACCACGGTGTTAGTCAAACACAGGATCTCTCACCTCTGTGGTGCTCTTATGTTCATTTTACGAAGCCAAGACTCCAACACTCTCAAGTGCTGCGAGTATAAGTGAGCTACCGTTGTATCCCCCCTCCACGCGGCACACGCAAAACTGCAACAACTCATAACGAGCAAGATTTAGTGAGACATGTTACTGGATACTCAGTGCTAATATTTGCTAACGCACAGAATCGTCAACAGTACTTCAATGTAACTCTCCTAACACAGAGGTTGTGTTTGCCATGTTGTGGTTTGGTTAAATATCTCCACCTTCAAGCCTGGTCAACTGAAAGATACTTTAGCTTGTGCTATGGCTGAAAAGGAAGCCAGCTGCCCCAGGAGAGCGGGAGCATGTGCACTGCGGGTATGAATGATGAGACACACGGTGCTATTGATTACCTGTGCTTTGAGGTGTTTCTGCCCTACCTTGGGTATAATTTACTGCAAGACCTTTTGTCCAACCACTGATAAGGGTCAAGCTGTGATCGAGCTGAGCAACATCCCCTGGAATGATGAAGGAAATCAGTAGCTGCTTAGACACATAATGTTATTCCCAAAGACAAACGTTCAGAGTCTATTATTGACATCTGTAAGAACTGAGTCACAAGAGGGATGGCGTCAGGCAGACTGCCAGAATCACTCACTGTTCTCAGAAGTAAATAACAGCAACTGAAGTGACACGTTCACAGCCCATCTCCTCCAGCTTCCTTTATTCTGCCAGGAAAACAACTTGCAATCTGCATATTTCCTTACTAGTAATTTGGAAAAGAAGTGGGATTGGCCTTAACCAATGGCCAGAATTCAGTTCGGAAGAGGGTCTCCTCCCACTGCAATCTGGAGAGGTAGCAATATCTGGCCCAGCAGCATGGGTCTTTCTACGCCAAATATTTGCATTTTGTAAAAAGAGTAATGTAAAATATAAGGTCATTTACAAAATCACTCCCTCTCCTTCAAAAAGATTGATCAGAGGCAGTGTTTAGAACTAAGAGCTGCTAAACAAAGAAAATCTGGATTGTGTATTTTGGCTAACAGCACCAATGCCCTCAGAAGGCCTGCCTTGAGCTCCTGTTACAGTTATCCAGAAGGATATTTCACTCCTTGGCACATCTGTCCTGTAGAGAGTTGCCAGCGGACCAGGAAATACTCCTTCAGATTCCACCAAAGCTCCCAAAGCCAGCCCAGGACAGCAAGACATTTTTCCTTGGGACATTCACGCACTCGTGCAGGAAGACAGAAGCCCACCAAGAGCTGTTGTGTTAACACAGCCCCCAGGTTTCAGCAGACTATTTGTTTCAGGCCTCCTGCTACAGAAGACCTAACCCAAAACCTATCGCTGTTCGTCAGAATGGGTTTTTAACAGCTTTTTTTCCTTTCTTAGGGCCACCTGCCATGCTCTCGCGAGGAGCCCTGCGGATGGTGCCCTGCTGCCTTGGCAGAGCCCCGAGCCCAGCAGAGCGGGTAACACAGGGAGCTGTGCTCTGCCAGCACCCCCAGGAACAGCAGCTTCATGTAGGTCATCACAACCTACGTCTTACTATCACAGCTCCCCAGATCCTCAAGAATCTCTTTATTTGAGCCACTCCTCAATATGCCAGGCAAGAACAGACCCCGAGAGGTGTCTGAGGGAGGGACGAGGCTCTAGCATCTCGTACGAAGGTGTGCCAGAGTATGTGCCCACAGCATCCCTAAACCAGACCATCTTCTGCATCAGATTTTACTTCTCTATTACTGCATGTGGAAACACATCCTGCTGGGACAGAGAGCTATGGGCCTTTGTTATGCACTCCAAGAGCAAATAGTCAAGTTGGACACTTGTCCCGTACAGAGGTGGAACAGGTATTTGTAACATGCTTATTTCAGCACTGCCGTGTCCATCTCACGCCACATGCACTGGCCGAGGGGCTTTCTGGACCAGTTGAGGAAGACAGCAATGCCTGCAGTGTTGAGCATTCAGTTCCTAGAGCTAAGCTTCCTTCTTCCACTGAATGAAGTTGCTGTTCTCAGCATGGATGAGCCTTTTCAGGGTTTTATTTTTGTAAGTTTGCTGAGAGAATTAGCACCTACGGGAGCCGGGGCACCATAGTTACACTATGTAAGCCAGATAGGTCCCCTGAGCACTTTGCTGTCAGTCCTTTTTTTTAATAACTGGTACCTCTCAGCTTTTCCACACAGCCCCTCACATCAGCACTACATCAGTAACAGCAAACTGGGGGCCACCCAAATTCAGGAGCAGAGTTGTGTCATGGACAGGCTTGTCTGCTGGACACGGAGATGCTGAATTCCCAGTTTTCTGGAGTGCTTTCGTAATTTCCAAGTTAAATCTCAGAAAAATCATGATCCCTGCTCTTACCCTAAGCTGCTATCCACGGCTGGGTTTTACTCCAGGCAGCACCTCCAGAAGCCAGCTGAGCTGGCATTTTGCAACAGGTCTTCCAACTAGTGACAGGACGTGTGTAGCTACAGAATGTGGTCACAAAGAGGATGTGAGGCAATGTCAGTGTAAACACAGTGACAAGCAACTCCTAACCCCTGGCTCTAAATCCAGAGCCAACTCTGTGGCTCCCTGCTGCAGCACACTGACAGCAAATAGTGCACAACTAAAGGACATCTGGTACCTCCAAGTGCAGATGGGAGGTGGGTTTGAAGCCTCATTTGCTCTTCTGCTTAACCTCAACTCTTTCCTGCTGTTTTTGGGGCATGTAGATGAACACAGAAAACTGCAGATAACACATGCCCAGCCTTGCAGGTCCTACAGCAGCCGCCCAGGGCTGCCAGCACACCGATGACGAGCTATCAGGCTCCTCAGCTGTAATGCTGGCCAGCATCGGATGGCCCAGGTTGTCCTAGGCCTACGCTGCCTGCTCCCTGCCCACCCTTTTACACACCTCTAAGGCTCACAGCTTTGGAGATTTCCTTTTCTCACTTTTGCCCAGGCACATGTTTGCCTACACCCGCAGCCGGCACCAAGCGCAGGTCCCTGGCTCACCCTGGGGCAGCAGCCCACTGCCAGGGATGGGCACTGGAAGCCGGGGAAGGCTGTGGGAAGCAAAGCCCCTCGTTGTTGCACTCCTGGTGGCTGCCTCCCGAAAAGGGCAAGGGGAGGTGTGGGCAGGCACAGAAGGAAACAGAGGCAGTGCCTCCAGCAAGCGCTTCGCCCCACCAGGCACCCGCTCATAGGGCCGCTGTGCCCACCCTGCCTCTCATCCCACTCCCCCCGAGTTTACATCCTGGGCCAGCTTAATGCTTTTTTTCAACCTTCACTCATTTTTTTTCTGCTCAAGAACTGTATTTTTTGCATTTTCTTTTCATGACAGCTGCTGCACACATGGCTAGCTTATTGTCAAATACATACGTAATACATACACAGACACACACACATATATGTGTGCATTTAACATACCTCTACACTTGGATCTCCTGAACTTACTTCCAGAGATTGTCGATCTAATTCACATCAAGGCTCCTGTCCATGCTCAATATTTTGTTCCATTTCTTCTAGCACAGCAAGCAGGAAAGAATGCACAAAACCCACATTCAGGATACCATTGCTATATTAGATTCAGGCACAGAAGAAGCAGCTTTCTCTAAACCCAGTCAAGCATAAACTCGCTCTGTACGTGTTTCATGGATGTTTGTTGTATTCTTGGTATAACATGAAACACTTAACTAACAACTACTAAACAACAAATTGCATCTCAAGCAACCACTTCAGAATACTTCAGCTTCCAACGCAATCTCTTCTCTCCTTAAAACTACGAACTCCTTATTTCCTGATCCCCAGAATTGTCGCAGATGAGAAATTTCATAACACATGATTAATATCCAGGTTTGCAAGTCTACATTGCCTATTGAATAAACTTCCCAGTGAAAAAAAGCAGGCTTCAGTTGCATTAGATCAAGATCAGCAGCTAGCCAGCGTGAGGGCCCTTCCTTAGTGAATTCTGTATTTACAGACATGTTCACTAAGGAAAAAGATTTCAAGGACATCTTTTCTGACTGATTTTTTTCATTGTGTACTAAACTGCCTTTACTTCATGGACTTAGAAAAATTCAAACTCTTCAAAATTTGTTTAATCAGAGCAACAGCTGCACTAACATACATATTTAAACAGAAAGAATCTTTTTCTTTTTTTTAACACTTAGAGTGGTTTAATAAGGTATTTTAAATAAGCAACATGCAGAAAGTCATAAATAATTTGCACTGACTTGGGAGAGAAACTAGATGAACTTACCTTCTGAGTGGAATCTGTCCCTTGAATACTCTAACTCCTCCTGTTTTCCCTGAAGGTGCTATATTTGCATCACTGCTCACAAGTGTTCTACAGTGACAGTAGAATATACGTTGTGGAAAGCAGAGCTCCACAACAGACACTGAAAATCTGCCTACGAGCAAAAGCATTGTTCAAACTAAATGGGCAACAGCAAGCTGTGTTGCAGGACAGGTTGGTTCCAGGGATGCGTAGAAACAAACCTACTTGTACTAGCCCGGAATTTGGCTCTAGTTCCTTTAGGAGTACTTGTTTGTCTCCTCCCACAGCAGCCTTGCACAAACACAGTTTGAATGGAGCAGCATCAAAAGGAAGATAGGAAGTATATGTACGTTTTAGTTGTGACAGGTTTTACATTCAGCATCTATTGTATTTACAGAATGTCATCTATATGCATGATACAAAAAGTATTTGCATTTATTTAATTCAGAAATATTTGTGGACCACTATCCATTCTGTTCCCAAAGGTTATTGTAATGCCATTCCTTCCTGCTTACTCGCATCAGACCTCTTCTGATTCCTTGGACTCAAATTTTAAGTTTCAAGTCTTGCTCTCTATATTCCTCTATTACTTATTTCTGTTATGTAAACATCCAAAGGTCAGAATTTCAGCTTCTACCACTCTGGGAGTTCACAAGATAGTTCATATTGACATTCCTCGACCTGGAGGGTATCCCAGCACTGATGTGTCCATCACTGCAGTCTAGCAGGTGGCAGCATTTACAGTACCAGGAAGAATATTTGGGTAACGCAGTTTTCTACTGAGATTAGCCTGCAGTCAACCCACTTTTCCATGATCCTTATATTCCTGTATATCACTTACTTTGCCGTCTTTTCCACATAAACCAATGTCAGCTTTCTACAGCTAACAGCCGAATTATACAGTTGTATCTTCCAAACTGCACCAAAAGAACGCAGATGGCTACATTCAATTTAATACAAATCAGTCCTTGTCACCGTGGTCAAAGGAAGCTAACAGTCAAACAAACCATTGAATAAACTAAGGAGAAGACACTGGGATTATTTTCATAAAAGTTTGATAGATTGACTACAACTAATAAACTCAATGTAATATCACAGAAACAAATATAGGAAAAAAGTATTAAAAATATTATAGATCAACTAATTTATCATTTCCTATGACCTAATTCTATTTTTTAATTCTAAGAAATGAAGTCAGTGGGTTTAATGAAAAGTTCTGATGAAACTGTAGTGCAATCTTAAAAATATTCTGGGAACTTGTGTCTTAACACAGGTTTTCATCTTGTTGTTTTGGTTCCATTTTTTTTTTAAATTATTATTTTTAAGTTTAAACAAGGGGGTATGGGGGCTTTGTTGTTTTAGTTTTTTTTAGAAAAAAATAGATTAATCTACAAAGTAATAAAATACTTTGCAGTTACTTTATGTAGTTTATTCTGTCTTCATACAGCTGGTTACAACAGGCCAATTGACTCCAGCTCATCATATAGGAGACATTTTTAGCATAATTATTAGAATTTATACCAGGATAATTCTGCTATTATACTAGCCAGAAATATGTGCACCACTAAATATATGAAAAATTGTATCTTTATGGGTATAGATGGAGGCTAATAACATATTACATGAAACAGAATGCAATGGCAAGCAGATATTCCCAGGATAAAGTGTATCTGATGTGCGATAACTTGCTACACAACCATTAATTTTGTCACAAACCCATTATTTAGCACAGCAAAGACAACTAAAAATATTACCCAAGGTTTTCATGCAACTAAAGTTCATTGGTTTATTTCTCTTATTAAGAGTAACAGTCTGAAACATTTTACATTAATTTACAGTCATAAAAAAGATCCTTATGCTTATCTCATGTAGGTGACATTAAGTCATCCAGTTAACACTAATTATTTCAAAAGTTAAATCCTGTTTTACAAGGTTAAACATTTTTTTAATCATTTGTTGCCAAAAAAATAACATCAGTCTACAACCACACAGAAAGTAGAAATTAAAATTTCTACAGAGCCACTACCATCGCTATGAAGATACAATGCCAAGTGTTACAACATTCTGCAACAGTTATCACTTCTCCCAGCATTTAAGATGGCAAAAATTCCCTTTTCGCTTTTTACTGCACACACAGGATCTACAGTAAAAGGAGAAATTTTGGTTCATAATGTTAGATCAAGAGTGACAGAAGTGCTTCCGAGTCATTTACTTTTTATGTAGAAAACGAACAGAGCTGTGGAGCAAAAAGGATTCTCTTCAAGAAAGGGCAGGTCAGCCTCAGACCGTACACCACACTGACACGCTCCCCTCCTTCCACAGACAAGGAAAATGTCCTGTGCGCATGGGGGCAACAGAGAAGTGAAGTTGAGATCTGCTGTGCAGAGGGAAGGCGAGATGCTGGTCCCAGAGCAGCCGCGCGGAGCTCAACAGCGTGCCTACAAGATGAGGTGCAGCACAACGAACCCAGAGCTAGAGACAGCAGCTCATGCACAGAGCAAGAAAGCCCAATTTCACCAGTTAAAAATATTTGGATGTTTCACAGCTTTTGTTTTCTTGAACCCTTGTTGAAATCAATCACTCTGATTTGCGTGTCACCCAGAAACACGAAACAGAAATGTTCAGATCTGTAGCCTTCTTGGGAGGGAACACAGCAAGAACTGGCTTGCTTCCCTTGGCAGAGAGCACACGTACCACAGCAAAGCCACTCTGCTGGGCTTGGCCCAGAAGCTGGCAGATCATGGTTTTCTCCTCCCAGTGCCCCACCAGCAGGTCTCTAACTCACCCATACACTTGGAGAGGAACTGCCACATCTCACCCATTTCACAGTGCTCCATTGCCACATAGAGATGGTCAGTGGCTCATTGCGACTCACACACTGCATCTGGCATGGGAAGCCATGAAAAGTAGAGGTAGGGGCTGTGCGGCCAGAGAGAAACTACCTTGAAATCCCTTCCTAGGATCTCACCACAACAGTACACTCCACCACAGACGCAGCAAACCTTTCTCACCACCCTTCCTCTTGTTTTGGCATTCCTTAGCCATTCCTCTCACCAATCGCACTGCCTCATACCTTCTTCTAGATAACTCCTGTCCTCCCTCGCACAAAGGCAGCAGGGCACCTGTTCAGGATGAAGCATACAATCCAGGAACACACGAGGACCTGGGCTCCTTCCCCTCTGCTCTGCTAATTCACCCTCCCTCATCCCCCCCAAGCCTGTTTGCTCCCCTTTGCTGCATCCTGAGAGGCTATGCTCCCCAGCTGTGGCCCGAGGCCACTGCCCCTTCCCGTCACACCACGACCAAGAGGTGTCCTTCCCACACATCAGGTTGCACTGCCTCACGTGCCACCGGACAGGGCTGCCATGGCACAGCAGCTCGACATGGCTCATTTGCTCCCAACAAATGGGGAGAGATTTGGGCTCTGGCTCTCGACGAGGGTTTCACCTGTCACACCATGGATGTGGTATTATTCACATACAACAGCTAAATACCACATACCGACACAACGAAACTCAGGGAGATACAACTCCACACCCTAGGGAAGGGAGCCCTTGTCCTGGCTACACCGCAAAACTTCAGTACCTTTCCTAAGGGGATGCACAGAGGGAGTTTGGCGCCTGCTGCACCACTCGGCACTGCCAGTGACCAAAAGATAAGAAGTCTTAAGTCCATCTCCAAATGAGCAGGACTGCAGCTATCTCCCTTCAAGACAGGGAGCCCAGAAGCTACATTATACTGAGGGAAAGGGTTTGCAGGGCCAGAGGACAGTAATGTGATGTAAGTGTGGACAGAAAAGCACTGAGACAACATTTTGATCAACATAGTTCTACCCACAGGTCCTTTCAGAGTAGCCTTCTCTCACATAAAAAACACACCTGAGGAAAAAGACAGAGTTTGGGAATCTTGTACAGCATTTTGTCATAGATGACTTTTGCAGCCATGGTCTGGTTGAGGAGTATCTTTGTACATCTACATCTCTCCAGCAAGACAGGGAAAGCAGCTCTCCTCTGCTCAACACGGTCATTGCAAGGTGCTCAGACAACGTAAGGAATGTAAGGACTGAGGCTCATAGAAGAACCTCAGGTTCTTAAACCTGTTTAACAGGTTTAAACAGTGCTGTACAAGAGCATAATCTATGCAAAGCCTGCATGTAAAATGGGGCTTGTGTGTTAAACCACAGGTGCTGAGAGGACAGAATTTTATACTACCTGGAAGAGCCAATGCCTCACGCTGTTCCAGGCCTCTGCAGTGGGAGAGCGCTGGGCTTTAGCAAAGAATCCATGCTGCTGTAACTTTTGCAGCCAGCCCAAAACGGAAGTGTCCAGTGGGTCAGAGCGTGTTTGGTCTGTTTTCCCCTACTGTGGTGCCCTGTTTTTATTCTGGTATCACTCCATTTAAACCAATAGGTCATTAGCATGAACACAGTGTGATCCAGACCCAGAGCATTCGAACTAATATTCAATCTTTTGCTTATTCCTCCATATGCCTCATACAACATAGAGTTCAGAGAAAAACTATACCCTGTGCAATTCTTGGACTTACTGGTTTAGACTGAAACTATTTCAATCTTAGCTTGAATTTTCTGTGTAGCAAAAGTTAAGAGAGATACCAATCTTGTTCTCACTTTTGGTGAGACCAAACACGAACCCAGCTTTGTTGAGGTAACATGCACAGATGGCAGTCCAGAATTTGTCCTAAACCACACTACTTAGCCTGTCTGTCCTCGTTAGCTTTTAGAATTTCTGATGAAGCAACAGGGCAGAGCTCTACAAACTTCTGCTTGGCACCATTCAGTTACAGAAATTATGGGCAGTCTCTAACTCAGAGACCCATGAAGGGTCTTAGTAGCCAAAAGGTATTATCTGGAAAGGAATCAAAATTCTGTTAACCAAAATATTTATATTAGCTGAAGAAGCCAAACTCTGCCAAGACGGAGCTGGCAGGCTTCCCTGGAGTTTTTCTGCCAGTGTGTAAAACACAGACAGCAGCCTTTCCTACCACATCCCTCTGTGCATGCCCAGGGCTAGTTAGTTTTTTAAGTACAGTGCCAACTATTTGTAAGGCCTCAAAAATCTGGAAACTTTAGAGCGCAGCAGCCGAATGAAGGATCTTGGGAACATCTCTCTTGACTCTTGGGCTGTGTACTTGAAGTAGTTCTGTGGATGCGCCAACACGTCAAACAATGCTTTTATCAGTTTCTTGTCCTAGAAAAAGGAAAGTAGATTTTACAATAATTCCACAGAGGATTTAGCGCCGGTATTACCAAAGCTTAATGACTGAATAATAAGAGATATCTTTCGCCCCAGGAGAAAAAGTCCTTGCTAATCTACAGGCTACAAGTAGCAGCACCAAATGCTTCTCCAAGAGATCAAATCCATGTCCCTCAGTTTGTTCCACTGATTCCTTCCAGCACAGCCTATGTAAGATCCAAGGGACTACCTTCACCATAGATTTCCCTAGCAGGTCTGATCCACCTTTAATCCCCCTAGGCAAAGGGTCTCCTATCCTGTTTCTCTGCACAATCAGGATGTGCTGACTTACCCTGAAGTAGCAGGTGTCTAGTGCACCACGGAACAGATCTGACGCAGAGCAGGAGGCAACCTCACTGGCACAAAGCAGTGTCATTTTCAATCAAAATCAACATGTGTACTGGAAGGAACATACCTTAAGTATTTCTTGATGATTTTCAGATGCATAAAGTCTTCCATCTCGAACAATGTCTTCTATTAGTTCTTGGTAATCCTCTACGGGGAATGCACAAGAGTAATCTGCAGATTCACTTCACTTACATACTCATTACCTCCCTTGGTTACACATGTAAGCCCTATACCCAAAAGAACCAGTGGTACTTGGCCCTCACATTAGCAGTCAGAAAATATTCCAAATGCTTTTCTGTAAAGAAACTACAAATACTGTTTACTATGAAAACAGTGTACTCTGCTGAGCTGCTCAGTATTAATCTATCAAAAGCAAAAGAAAACATAATGCATCTCGGATTGTAGTGCATACCATAATCAAGTAGCCTGCTTCAAACCAACTGCACTGCAGAAACTTATCTGTAAATACCCACAACCTGTTATTGACTTCTTTCTAAAATAAGAAGGTAAAAGAAGAGGTAAGAGGAAGCTTTCTTAAAAGGCAACCCCTCTGCTCAATCAAAACTTGAAATGCTTCAAAAGGAGAGGTCTCCCTTAAAAAAATTAATTATCCACTGTTGATGAAACTCCACAGACCACAGTGAGGATGACCCCTTCACAGTTAATCCAGTGTGAACAGAAACATGCCGTATCATTTTCACCTCACTTATGCTGAAGTGCAAAGCCTCAGCTCCAGTTTCACGCCTGATGACTCTGACAAGGAGAGGGTGAAACTCTTGCCCCTCAAGCTTCTCTTCAATATAGATATTTTGCTATCTGGTACTAGATTACAGATGGTAGCAGCAACATGATAAATCAGAGGCACTTGGGCTCTGCCCAGTTCCTAACTGGGGGCACTCCGCTGCCACCTGAAGCAACCCAGAACTGGGAAGGCACAAAAATGCATAAAACTCAGATTCTGTCTCCAAGCTCTCCATTTGCAGGTCGGAGCTCAGAATTCCAGCTCTTTGTTTAGATCCGTGAAAGACTGGAAATATGGTGGCACTTAAGACTGCAGTGCAATGTAGAATTCCTTAAACTAGCTTTAAATGAAAACAGCTACTGGAAATTGTCTCAGAGTGACACTGCTGTGAGTGCTGGGTTAACCCTGCTGCTTAGCAAGGTCAAGGAGCCCACAAGGAGTTCAGCATTGCTGCAGCTGCACTAGTCACATAGGCTCAGCTGCTCACATCCGCTTACCATCATACGTTACATAAGGAACTTGGAATCCTTTGGCACTGTTCCCTTCATTCGACTTGAACTGGATCCACAACTTCTTAGACCTAGAAGTGAAAGCTATAGGGCGTTCGTAGGTTTGACAGGTTTCATACGTGGTCACTGAGTTGGAAGAAGCTTTCAAAGAAAACAAACAATAGGCCGTTATCTGGCAGCGCTTCATACTAATCAACAATTAGAAAATAAGTTAAACTAACATGACAAGAAATGCTTGCTGGTCTTAAGAAAATTCCTTGAAATGTGGCAGACCATCAATGAGAGAATTCTTGGTCAAGGAATATTTTCCCTTTTCCCAAAAAACAGTCTACTGTTTGAAGTATGTGCCTATATTAGAAACCAAAGCTGTTTATTCACACATCAGGCACCTTTAGGGACTAGCAAGCATCTCCCCTTTCCTAACCCAGGACAGAACTGCTTAGCATGTCATGACTAGTTAGCTTGAAGCATCTACCCCTTCTTAACAATATTTCTCTCAGAGTTTACTGACACATCATAGCCTTGCACTCTTGTTTCACCTGAACCTATAGAGCAGCATTATCAAATAGGATTTCTCAATTTGTCATTTAAAGAAATTTCTACTCTTAAGTAGAGGCCAGCCAGACTACATTTAGTTATGTAAACAGCAATGCATGGGAGAAACCTGTGCTACACACTGAGATAGATACCATATGCCTCTAGATATTCCACACTTACAGCTCTTTCGCATCACCAGGTAGTCTCCACACTCATCTTCTATTGGTAGAAATATTTCTGGAACCACAATCAGAATACGGCGCTTTGGAGGAGGGTTAATATTCCAAGTGCACTCAGTGTTTGCAGGATAGTCCCCGGGATAGTTTGGTGATTCAATATATCCAGTGTAATCTCCCAGTTCACCTCCACACTGCCTATCTGGAAAAGCAATACAGTGTGCAAGACTAGGCAAAGTGAGGTCATCCTACAGCTCTCTCTGCAGTCACTGTTGGAAACAGCACCTCTTTGTAATTGCCTGTTTCAAGGGTTGTTATTAAGAAGTGGTTACTAGAGCTATTAAGTTTTGTGTGTCAATTTCCATTCCTTTTAATAGAAAGGAAAGAAATTAGGGCGCCAAGAACATAAACACTGTTTGCTATATCCTGGGAGAAATGATTTAATAGCAAAACCCAAAGAGACCCAGCACCAACTAGCAAGACACAATCGCCACTTACCTTAACAAGTATGACGAAATCAGTCTGCAGAAATGGTCTCTCATGGACCTCAGTAAGCCGTGTGGGATGAGATGCAGGCAGGCAGCAAAAGAGGAGCAACACCACTGCCTTCTCTCCAAGCTCCCTGGAGCAAAGCTAAATTTTGCCCTTAGGGCCACTCTGAATATTAATGGCCCAGTCTTTTTACTTGTAAGAGATCATCAAAACCATCTTGTTATACTTACTTTTGCACTGTGTTATATTTGTTGACCCATCAAAATCAGTAGTGGTGTTTCCAGGACATGAAATGCAGTAATTTTGTCCAAACTCAGGCTGGTATGTCCCAACTGTGCAGCGAATACACCGATGAGTTGTGGTATTATAAAAATGGCCAGGTGAACACTGAACTGGAGAGTAATTAAATACACAGCACAGTTAAAAAAGGGGCAGTAGCACATTAGAATGTGATTTTATGCATTTTTATAGGACCTAGTATAATTTCAATAATTGAAATGCCATATTCATAAACTATGAGAGTAATAAAGCAGAGTTAATTGAACAGATTTTAGTTTATCAGCTCATTTTGTGCAAGTTCAAAAGTCCCAAACACAACAATATAGAGCAGTTCTGTGTGGAAGCAGTAACAAAAGATATGAGGGAGTGAGAATAACCACCATGATTTTACAAGCAGGACATCAAGTAGAACAGTGTGTTACCAAATGGTCTAGCCACTGCCATTTGATTTGGAAGATGAACTCCACGTGGAAATACTAACTAAACCTTTCTTTCTTGCCAGTTTATGCCAAGCAGCCTGTGCACTGCTGCTGCATCCTTGTATATCCCTGTGATCAGCTCACCACAAGCAGAGGTGAAAGACTTTGGCCCTCTACAAGTGGCACATTGCATCAATATTAGTGACTAAACCAGTATATTGCCACCTTCTCTCATGATCACACACGGTCTTGAAACAACAGGCCATGACTCAGGGTACAGTCACCTCCACTAGATCTGCTACTTTATTTCATCTCATCATGCAAATCATCATGGTAGCTAGACACAAAAGCTATGGCCCTCACAGGACTTGCTGAGAGTACCTCCTGCATCACCAAAGAGAGATCCCATTCTGACATACAAACTTTTTCCTAAACATAACAGATTATATGGAAGTTTTAGACAGGAGATAGACAAACATAAGGGAAAAATCCTTTCTAGCAGACTTGCAACTTTTTTCCTAGTTCCCTGCATGCAGACAGGAAGATTTTCTTCTCTCATTGCAATCTGAGAATATAGGACCCCAAACACCTTTGCTTACATCTCTAATATGCTTCTTTTCATTTGATTTTGCTTAGCTATTCTGCATCTATGCCCATCATCATCTGTAACTGAAACCTGTCAGAAAGCAGTCCAGAGCATCAACCATATATTATCTTTGATCTTAACTCCACCACAATCCTGTCTCTTTTTCTTTGTCTTTTTTTTTTTTTTTTTTTTGTGGGACTAAAAAAAAAATAAAAATAAAACCTCTTCCTATTCCTTTTACCTCATTTGGCAAGTTTACCTCTCTCAGCTCAACATCAAAATAATTTACTACCTTGCCTTTCAAATGTAGTTTTCTGTGCTGCACAGTGCCTTTTTTCTGTACATTTTAAGCTCTGCTTACTCCTAAAAACCTCAAGTCTTGTTCAACTCTGTAAGCTAGCTCAGCCTGGAGTCCTTCCCTGTGTGCTCCACCTCCCAATCCAAACGCTTCAGATAAAAGTTCCAAATAGTTCTTGCATGTGTGATTCCATGTCTCATGTGGCCTCTTCCACATGCAAATCCCTGAGCTCTTCATTCCAGTTAATACAAAAAATTCCTTTAATCTCCACTCTAATTTGAAAACTGAACCTCATTTACAGACCTGTTTTTGTTTATGTTAAACAAACATGAAATTAACTCCTCTTATCTTGATCCAAAGTTTTTAACATGTTTTTTTAGTGCTTCAACTTTGCAAAATTAAGTTTGAAACAACAGCATTTGTGGATTCAGTGATTCTTCACTGAAGAAATCTATTAGCTATCACATTATTAACCATAATATTAATTCTTCAATCATACTGTAAAATTCTTCTATTATGTTGCCAATTCTCAATAATAAACATATCTTAACTGACACAAGAGATATCTCTTAATCCAAAACACTAACAAATATGTGCATCAGGACCTTATTTCTATTTCTTATTTCTACTCTACACAGTAGATCTTTTATTAACACTTTTTCTTCAGGAGATTTTGACATGTCATGTTCTTTGACCCGTGCTTTAAGACACTGAGCAAACCGTTATACTGACTAACGTTTCATCTCTCTCCATGTACACATATTTTTATCAGCGTTTTCAAAGACAACTTCATAGCTGTCTTTCAGCTTTTACATTTTAGATAACTAAGATGCTAACGAAATTCTTTCACTTTTGAAGATACGATGCCCCCCTGATTTTCACTTCTGTGAGGAAAATCTTGAGAGCTGATTGTATATCAGCTCCACTGTGATCGAATTTAGAGGGCTGTCTGAGGTACCGCAGGGTTAAGTTGAATGGTAACTTTTGAGGTACATCCCAAGGCATCCAAGACAGTTTTGAATTACAAACATGAAGAAACCATTTTCTTTCTTATTGTCTAGGACTGCATTTCCCTCCTTCCCATTTTCATGTTGCTGCTGTGCTCAAACCCAAAATGTCAATAAGGCATACTGATCTTTGATCTTCAGACTTTTTTCTCCCTGCTGTTCCTTTCCATGACTCTTCACAGATCAACGACTTCACTGACCACCTTCCATGTATCTCTCAACTCCTTCTCAAGTCTTGTATAAAAATCAATTATAAAAAGAATTGAGGCTTTATTCAATTTCCTTGCAGCCAGGCCAGGCCAGCCAACTATGAGACCCCTGGAAGGAGAGATCCTTGAAAGGAAAATGACTTTCCTGAATGCCCCACTTGCAGCAGCAGCAGTTACTTTTGCCTTGGAGCAATGCAGTTCATCAAATAAATCTTGACCTTACCTTTGGTCTCACAGTCCTGAAACAAGGATGCACTGCCATGCCTTGTTGTCAGTCCTCCTCCGCAGGGAAAGCAGGATACTCTCCCAGCTTCAGGCTGGTATGTTCCAATGGGACATGGCAGACAGGGTTTGAAGCCATCAGGAGAATATTCACCTGGTGAGCACTGATCTAGAAGAGGAAGAACACACTTGCTTTGACCTGTACATTCTAGGTGAAGGTATGTTAGTGAGCCTGCACAGGACCTGAAATCCCACGGTGAAACCGCTGTCCTCTTTACTTGGGAAGCGGGAGCCAGGGTTTCAGAACCAAATGCTAGTAACAGAGCTTGACACATGCAATGTACCCTGTAAAACTGAAACAGACACCGATAAGCTCTGGTGCCAGTGAGCTCTTCTGTGAGCTGGAATGGATTTCACACTATGTGGCAAGGCTACACTGGACACTAGGCTGTCCAGTACTCTGTGTTAATCTGTACAGTGCAATTATGTAGTGATTATCTCCTCTTTCTAGCTAAAGAACTCTTGGATTCCTCCCAAATGAAATAATTTAGTATTGAACCTAAGATGCCAAAAACGTACTTCCAGATTTCTGCAGGTATTTTAATCTTAATATTATTGAATATTCAAACTTCATAACCATTGGTGTTACTGAATTGTGTCAAAACCTCAAGCACAGCAAGTAATTGTGCAAATTCACTAAACTAAATGTTATGCATGCCTCAGGGACTTTTAAAGCAGAAATATTCTTGCCATTCCTCTGATTCTGAATCTTGGATAATGATTATCTGTGCAGTGGATTGCTGTGTTCTGTATGGTGCATAGATAGCACTAACTCAATCCAGCTGATTTTACTTAAATATACACCTCAATATTATCTAATAAGCCCAGCAATATTTATGGGTATCTTTGAAACATCCTGGTTTCCAAACTTTTCACAAAAGAACTAGCTTCGGTGCCAGTATTTAATAATTAGCCTGCTCTGGAAAGGCACAAAACACTGTTGCAGTTGTTCAGCTGTGCTGAAAAATTCTGCCCTTTTAAAGATCTGTTACGATAATAAACTGTTAGTTTTAGTTTATAGCTCCAATAAATCACTCAGTGAATACCTGTTTTGTTAGGAAGTTAAATTGGCCTTGGCGTCATTTCAGGGTATATGACTAACAACAAGCAGGGCATTAACTACTGGTCATGATCAACGATGAAGAATTTGGCTTATGGCTGATACACTGAGTGGAATAGTAAGTGTTCCTCCTTAGCTTAAAAATAAAATACAGCAGGTTAAGAAATGCTCAGTAGCTAGCAATGAAAGCTAGTGAGAAAGTCTTAGCTCTTGCTTCTAACTTTTTCCACCACGCATCACTTCCGCTCTCATGAGGACACACATTCATTTGCTCTCATACTTTTCAAGCCTTTCTTCATTTTATAAACATTCCCACAGAACACTTATCTCCATACTCTTTGTGCAACTCAACAAACATGAATGAATTAAGGCTTTCATTGCAGCACTCCTAGTAAGGTAAGGAAAGAGCACTACCTACAATTCCGAGACAAGGAAAGACAATCAAGGCTAGTAAAGGTGATTCTGAGAAGTGGGCTACTAATTTCAGAAACCCAGAAGCAATGGGAAGATCAGTGCAAACCTCCTTCCCTCAAAAAACTCTGTGGCTCTGAGAAATCAATGCTCTGAGTGGCCTCACTAGAGACTATCTGCTCGCTGCTGTCTCTCCTTAATTTTTCCTTCACTTTAATCACACATCAAGTTTGGGGTGGTTTAGTTTTTTTGCATTGTGGATGCGCGTGTGTGTGTTTTGTTTCTGTTTTGAACAGAATGCTACTTTACATTGACACATACAAAACCATACAAACTCAGCCTTAAAATTGTACTTCGGGTTTCCTGAACTTGCTCGGAGTCCAGCATAACAGTACGTCCACGAACAGAGCTCAAAGGAAACCTGTCCCAGGCAGGAATCGAATCCATCATTTATGTGGAAATGTTACATTTGAGAATTTATCCCATCAGATCTCTCTTGACAACTTTATCATCTGCACCTTACTTGCCTTGAAACGGCATGTCGTAAAATTGTAGTGCTCCCTGTGGAATAAAACTGAGTTTATTTATATCTTCCAGGTTTATTTAGCAAAGTGCCTGATTTTTGAAAATTTGCATAGAGGAACTTAAAAAGATCTCCTCAGACATCACTGAGATCCTTGACATCGGGCATTCTTAGATGCATTGCATGACTGAATTCTGAGAGCAAGAAAAAGATGGGACAGAAGCATCAGATGATCTGTTTCTGTGCCTTAGCCCCACATTGAGACACACTGTGAGCTCCAGCTAATTTTTGGTTTCCAGGATTCTGAGGCCTGGGGCAAGAGTCACAAGTTATCTGTCCTCCTTCACCCTGTTAAGCTTTATTAGGACATAAACCACAACTTTCTCATTCCTCATCATAATACGTTCCCACATATCAACTAATTAGCAACAAGAAAGAAATATCAGGCCACTAACAATTTTTGTCTGTGAGTTCAAAGCCAAATTAGGTAGGTGGTCAGCAGCTAGACTACTAAATGAAGTGCAAGGTGATATAAAGCCTACGTTTACACAAGTACTGGAGCCGATAAACTGTCAGGACTTCTGCAATTTGGCAGTTCCTGTGTACGGAAAGAAGGCTGACTTTTTTTATTGAGTATCCTCAGCAAGCTTGACAATGACACCAAGCTGTGTGGTGTGATCGACACGCTGGAGAGAAGGGATGCCATCCAGAGGGACCTTGACAGGCTGGAGAGGTGGGCCTGTGAGAACCTCATGAAGTTCAACGAGGCCAAGTGCAAGGTCCTACACATGGGCTGGGGCAATCCCAAGCACAAGTACAGGCTGGGTAGAGAATGGATTGAGAGCAGCCTGGAGGAGAAGGTGTTGTGGGTTAGGCTGCTCCGGCAACCAAACCGCCCCCCCGTACAGTCGTTGACTCACCCTCCCCCAGTCCCAGGGATGAGGGAGAGAATTAAAGGATAAATGGGATACCTGTGGGTTGAGATAAGAACAATTTAATATAGATGATTTAATACACAGTGTAGATGCTCACCACCCCCTCATATGCAAAGCCCGTCTCGTCCCGAAGCTGCAATCCCGGACGAACGTGAGGCCCCAAAATAGAGAGGGGGAGAGAGAGAGAGAGATAGTACTCCGAGAGTGGGAGTACTGGAAGAGAGAGGGGGAAAAAAGGCAATAGAGCAAAAGCGCAGCAAGCGAAAAAGAGCAGAAGCGGCGAAAGAGCCAAAGCGCAAAAGCCCTTCTGTCCGGCTGACCCTCACCTTTATACTGGGCATGATGCTGCATGATATGGAATACTAATTGGCCAGTTTGGCCCTCAATCTTAAGTTCCACCACAAATCACAAGGGGAATCGTGGCCCCCTTGTCCCGACTATGCGTCCCCCTTATCCCGCCGTGCTTCTGCACTCCGGCACACTGAAAAGTCCTTGGAGTCTCACGTCCAACCACAAACATCACCTTGCTATCAGCATTCTTCTCAGAGTGAGCCTCTGAGTAAAACCAAAACACGGAGCTCTTCTAGCTGCTAAAAAGAAAAGCTAACTGTCCCAGCTAAAAACAGGACAGAAGGACTTGGGGGTGTTGGTTGATGAGAAGCTCAACGCTTGCAGCCCAGAGAGCCAACCGCATCCTGGGCTGCATCCAAAGAAGTGTGGCCAGCAGGTCCAGGGAGGTGATTCTGCCCCTCTACTCTGCTGTCATGACACTCCACTTGCAGTACCGCATTCAGCTCTGGAACCTCCAGCATAAAAAGGACATGGAGCTCTTGCAGCAGGTCCAGAGGAGGGCTGCAAAGATGATACAAGGGCTGGAACACCTCTCCTATGAAGACTGGCTGAGAGAGTTGGGGCTGTTCAGCCTGGAGAAGAGAAGGTTCTGAGGAGACCTTCTAGCAGCTTTCCAGTATCTAAAGGGGGCCTACAGGAAAGCTGGAGAGGGACTTTTTACAAGGGCCTGTAGTGATAGGACAAGGGGCAATGGATTTAAACTGAAAGAGGGGAGATTTAGATTAGATGTAAGGAAGAAATTTTTTACAACAAGGCTGGTGAAACACTGGAACAGGTTGCTCAGTGAAGCTGTGGATGCCCCATCCCTGGAAGTGTTCAAGGCCAGGTTGGATGAGGCTTTGAGCAACCTGATCTAGTGGAAGGTGTCCCTGTCCATGGCAGGGTGAGTGGAACTAGATGATCTTTAAGGACCCTTCCAACCCAGCCATTCTATTATTTTATAATTTTGTTTCAACTTTGCTCAGTGTTAATCTGAGGTCTATTAAGCTGCACTGGAGCTACACTCCCACTGCTTCAGGCCCCACGTCTCTCCTGTCTTCCACTTGCACTGACTGCCTCAGGGATGCACTGTGGCAGGTCAGCAGGATGGTGGGCTACGCCTGTGACAGTGCCCACAGAAGAAACACAGGGCTGAGACAGTGAAAGGCAGGAACTGTGTAAAATCAACCTGGGCCAAAACAAAATCTTCCATTTGGGCTGAACCAATCAAGTCAAGTATTCATTCTGATTCTTCTAAAAGGTGGCAACGACGAAAGAAAACTGTAAAAAAAAGTCCAACTAGCTACCACCACTGTAACAGGGTGTGCAAAATCAGCTGAAAAAAGCTGTGTGCAGTGTGGTGGTTGCAGTTGTGAACTAGCTTGGAGAGAGAAAAGGATCAAGGAGGAGGGCAGAGGACAGGCTGATCCAACATGAAAAGAAAGCCATGTAACAACTACTCAACTCTTTCAGTACAAACTACTGCTTAAAAATAAAAATCTCTGTTTGGGCAACAGCATCTTGTTGGAGACAAACCAGGCTGACAGAGGAGTCCAGCTGGACGAGCAATGGGCTTGTTCTGTGTGCCCATGGGGTTTGGGTTCACAGGACCACTCCACCCCAGCTGGCCACCCTCTGCTCAGAAATCTCTTCACATCGTTATCAGAGCCCCAGCATGTGAAGTGGCCTTCCAAGATAGGACGGGCGAGGGGAACACTGGCTACTTTTACATGGGAGGTCACTGGTTTATGAAGCAGCATATGTGGTGTTGCCTCCTGGCACTGGAGAGACCAGGTCCAGATGGACAGGCTTGTAAGGGCACTCCACACATATTCATATCTGATGTTACTACATGCAATAATGAGCCTTATCCTCAAGGACGTTAAGCACCCACATTCAATTTGAAATCAACAAGACTTGGAAAAAACAAGTAACCCTGGATTAAGTTTATAAAGTATGTAAAATACAGAGATTGGGAAAATTTAAGTTTTAAATATTGCATTGCCTAGAAAAACGCATAACTCTATCTTTCCCCCACCATGACTTCTGAGATGCACCAAACACTTCAAGCATTGATACATCCTATGTGCGGATGAGAAAAGAGGTTAATGCATCCAGGTACAGATTTAGCTATTTACAGTCTAATGAATACTCATTATTCAAGGCAAATATTAAAATTACTCCAAGTGATGCCCAAGCTTTAATGCCCCAAGTTCTTAAATGTATCAGTTTCTTCATATGACTACATCAAACCAAGCTTTTCAAAGTGGTACAAATGTCCAGACAATTTGATCCACAAACATCCCCTGTAAACTGCTCCCAGTTCCTCCCCATCTTCCACCTAGAAATGTCCCAAACATAGGCCACTCATCTAACCTCAACGGAGCACAGAGCAGGGGTAATGAGGAAAGCCTGTTTAGAAGTTCACAGCGCCCACCAGGGCCCAATTTAGCATAACAACAGACTTAGTGTTAGGTTCAATTATAGTAACATTAATTATAGGGACATTATGTCAATAGAGAAATCATCACATGGAAATCCATAGGACTGTGCATGAAATTAGGATGACACAAAGAACCCTCTCTAAAAAAACCCCACAAAACCAACAAAAACCAGCAACAAAAAACACCAAGAAACATCTCAGAGTTTGAACTTTTCCTGTCATTTTTTTAAATGAAACAGAAAAAGTTTGTGAGCTTCATTTCACAACACTGAAAATTGCTTGGTCCCACCTGACACATGGGAAATACCCAGCTGAAACAAGATCTGAAGATTTGCAAATAATGACATTAAATCAGAATTCCACTGGCTGTCTTTGCTCTTTTTTCAGAAACCTGATTGTTTTTCTCCAAATGAACAAAAGAACCAATTGCCTCTAGTAGACTTCATTTCTGCAGCCACTGTCTTTGTTTGTCTTCAATACCCATTAAAAATCTGGTCTTGAGTCTCATGCAGCTGTTTTAAAGAAAAAAAAAAAAGTGAAAGCTTTTCTGATGCAAAAATTAGAAGAAAAGGGGGAGGGGGGAAGAGAGGGGCCCACAGGGAACCAGGATTAACAGTTACAAAGACATTTAAAGGCTCTTCACCTCTTTTCAACACGTTTGCCTTTGAGCATTTGCTCCTATAGACAAATGCTGTACTATTTCAGTGGCTGAGAAGGTGAACCTTATAAAGGAGGTCATGATCCACCAATTCACCATTTTCTTAAGAATGATGCCTTGACTTTATAAGGAAAATCACCAACAACAGATGCAAATTGATTCTAGAGCGGCATCCTTTAAGCTATTGTGGTTTTTAAGTCACATGAGATGGCTACGCATCCTAAGGATTTATGTCTTAAATCTGATTGCCAGAGCAAGCAGTTTAGCAGAAAAATAGCACCCTTTCTCCCATTTGATAATTCATTTCTTCTTGTCAGATTTTTATAAAATTCTAAACAAACCAAAAAAGCAACATACAGTTCTCTGTTGTGTAACACAACTATTAGTTATGACAACTGCAAAGGCAGGCAGCACTTCGCTTTTCTCTTTAAATATCTCTCTCTTAATTTTATAACGCCAGTGTCATACCACATCTAAACTTTAAGATGTGGTTCATAATTTTGTATGAAATGGTAATAATTTATTAGTGTCCTCTAAACTAAGGGGACAAAACTGCTGAATGCTGAGCAATGAAATGCATCAACACCTCCCACACAAGCTCAAGCAGCTCAGCATTTACATCACAGCAGTGTCTATACCAGTGCTGCTCATGCTTGCTGTTCTCTGAAGTGACAGCTCTTTGGATGAATCCACTTGTGACTACCATGCAGCAAGGGCATGCTCACATGTCCTTTTACGCAGCAATTTCAGAGAATTATAATTTTCATTGCCTCCTTCCATCTCTTAAAGCATTCATGCATCTAACATAAAAAATACCAAATGGAACAGGCAAGGTTTCAATTCCAGGGGATGTGATCACGGTATGACAGAGTTTTAAGCAATGGAAAAGAAGATAAATTGGTTGTTGTTTCTCCCTCAGTGGAAAGTGCCTGAGGGCAAAAGGGTCCCAACAGATGTCAACATCTTCTATTTCAACACAGAGGTTTCTGGTAAATCAGTTTCTGATAAGGAATTGCTAGTATTTAAACTGTTGGTCTTCAGCTGTTAAGTCTACCTAAAGTTTAGCTCATATTGGAGAATGAATACTTGTAGCCAGGTTAGTGAATGAAATTGCATTCTCCCCAAGACAAATCTCTCAAAGAGACATGTAGCATTTTCAGCATCCTCAGATGGTTCATCCAGTCTTCAAGTGCTGTCATTCAAATATGTATGATTTTACCGTAAGATTTACCTCAGTGTGGAAAGATCATACTCCTTCTATAAGAATCCAGTTCTCTGGGAAGGCTGATGAAGGTTCCATTTTGCTGTATGCGTTTCATGTGATATACATTAGTAGAGACCTACTGCTGGTTGATCCTTGGAAGCCATTCACAGAACTTCATGGAATTAATCAACATGAGCCAATGCTAAATATGCTCACTTGTTGATACAGAGCTTGCACAAAATAAGGTCGACAGATGCAACACTTGAACCTCTAAAGCATCAGAAAATCCTGAACGGAACTGTATGTTCAACAGCAAACTTGAAATAAAAATACACTACCCCTCGGAATCAGCAGTGAATTCCCTTTTACCATCAACAGCTGTTTAAAGAACAGCAGACACACACATGCAACCATTCAGCATATTAAGAATGATGAGATGCCTTGGAAATCACATCTAACCTGTTCCTGGTGCCTTTCTAGAGCTTTTATTCTGTGCTGTGCCCACTCTGGACAGTAGGAGTTAAGACAGGAAAATCAGGAAAAGTACTACCTCACCAAAAGTGAGAAATCAAATGAAGTTTAGTCACTGCTGCAACTGCAGGCCAGTTACCCAAGACAAAAGCTGTCAGAGCAGGAGCTGGACTTTCCCTCTTACGCTGCTCAGATACAGCTAATGTTTCAGACAGTGCTGTGCCAGGAGAAGCCTACTATAGGAAAAGGATCAGGACAAGACCAAATCAATAAAACTGCATCTAACCTAGCTTAAAAAATGTATTTGAAAACAATGGACTGAAACCTGCACTTCACTCCCTAGCTGCACCACAAAGACTTGTCCCTAGGCTTACTTTGTTCCCTCACTGCTTCCTGCTCGTCTGGTCACGCTGAGCAAAATCCCTTTGCCAAAGTTCTCTGCCTGCCCAGAGACCACATCCAGCAACTGCACTGAGTCCATCTGCTGAGCTGTTATCTCTTGCTATGGAGTCACTTTCTCCCCAAAATCACTCGCATGTCTAGATAAGCAGTGCCCCAATTCTGTCCAGAAGTTCTCAGCAGCTCCAAAGAACAATCAGATACACAAAACAAAATATCCTGATTCTCTCATACACATCCCCGAGCTAGCTTCTTCCTCTTGCACACTGTTCCCACTCCATTCTCTTCTCCACAGTCTGTTTCTCAGCTCCTTCTGACTGGCAGTCAAAGCAGCAGCAGCAGCCCAGTGCTGCCTTTACCATATACACTGGGACAATCAGCTTTTTCTAAGGAAATGAGGCGTACGTAACAACACTGCCTCTCTGTGTACTTTTATGTCCCCTCAGCAACTAGTGAACTTTCTGTCCAACTTCCAGCAATCTGACAAAGGACGCAGAAAGGTTTCAAAGATACTAAGTTTCTCTACATTTGAGATAAATAAGTGGGGAATATGCAAGTGGAGGAGAGTGAGTTTCTTAGCATCCATGCAAGTAAAAGGGTGTGGTACATGTTCCGTCTCCTGTTTGATCACAGCAGGTCTACACAATGATATGGTCTGAATAGTTCAGCTGAAGAAAGGAAGATTCGTTTAGTGATTGCACCTTTTTAGGCACAATCAAATCCAACCATAAGGCATGAGATCCACAGGGAATCATCTTTTATTAGTTCCACTGCTCACAGCAGGATCTGTTAAAATGTCCAGAGCAAACCGTGGCACCAATTCAGCAATGGCAGAGGCTTGACTTTTACAAGTTGTTCTTCAAACCGTTTGCCTTCCTACACTCAGTGACTCTGTTTCAACCATGGACAGGCTATTTGTGCTCACCATACCAAAGAGCTTTCCAGGCATTCTCCCAAAGCCCTCTTTCTCTCTGAACTATCACAGAAATGCCATGTAAGCTTCTAAATTTGTAATGAGAAATTAAACTGGTTCTGCAGCCATCTAAAAAAAATTTTGTTTCATTGTTGTTCCTAATTGTAACTCACGTTGCCTTCTTTACCTGCAGTATTTTTAGCTTACTCATTGCTATTTTTTCCAGATGAAATCACAAATGGCTTCAAAGCCATACAGTGCTCTGTACAACAGACTGAGACAGTCTTCCTCCAGCATCCAACACAACAGCTTGAAAACATCCACATAAACTCATCTTGGCAAACTTTCCAAAGTTTTTTCCAGACTTAATACAATGTTACCAATAAAGAAAAATAAAACTTACAGCCTTTTCCGACAGAATTCCTGCATAATTCCCTAGTCTCCTTGTTTGCGCAGATGTTTTAAACAACATCAATTCATTTTTCTATTCTATGAATCCAAGTTTTTCCAGAGTTAGCAAAACTAGATTGGAAAAATCTACTCTGAGTCCGAATGGGTTGCTGCTGGCAGACGTACTAATTCAATCTGACAAGCATTTTAAAGGCTTGCTGATTCACAAAACCACCTACATGCTGCCTACCCTATGCAGCCTGAATGAGCCGTCATGGTTATTAGGCTCCTGTTAAGATAACATCTGACCCCTTTCCTTAACTTTTGTGCTTTGGAAGCATTTATTATGGGCTACATTATGGTGGTGCCCTCCAGTGCCTTGATAATTAAGATTTTTCTCAGTACTGGCCTATAAAACCCCTATTCTCCATAAATTTATAACTCCGTCACGAAGATTCTCTGGGACTCAGAGCTTAATCAGCAAAGAGAATGTGACTGTATCAAATTCTGCTCAGCCTTTTCTTTGGAACCAGGAAGACAGGAAACGTTCACAAGTTCAGAAACACAGTGTTACACTGGATATCAAACCTAGTCTTAAAAACAACACTGGTGATGTCAAGGCCATTGGTGCCTGATGTTACTCCCACGTTTTCTACCTTTGAGCTTGCTGTAGGCTGTGCATCAACGATTGACAAAGTGCAATGCACTGAGCCCTTACTCTGTAACACAGCCACTTCCAACAATAAATACATAGAGACGTGTATCTCAGTAGCACAAAAAGTAACCCCTACTTCTTCACACGTAGCCCTCCTCTCTCCTGGAAAAGCATCGCACAATCCCAAGCTCGCCAGACCTAAGCAAAACAGTGAAACACATCTGATGGGTCATTCCTAATTCAGATTTACTTACCACATCTGTTACCCACATGCATCTGCCCTACACCACAAGACTGCTGCGGCTCTAGCTTGAGAGACTTTCTAGCCACTTCGTGGTCCATGCCAGAGACTCGAACACGAAACTGGTCCCTGCTGACTGTCTTCCGTAAGGTTCGAATGGTTTTACGGAACCTCTTTTCAGTCTTTTTCCGAGCACAGCGCACATCACACGTGTCTGAAAAGTATCAAGGGTGAAAGCTGCTGTAAGTGACCATGCACAAAAATCCACTCAGTTCAAAAAAACCAACACAAATCACTGAGAAAGCAACTTCTGTGAACAAGTCTGAAATCCTTACGGTCAACACCACCAGGCTAGAAGAAAATTAATCAGACCACAAGACTTTAATCTATGGGCAGCTCTGATCTTTGGAGCTATCCCCATCTCTCATTCTTTTTGAAGCAGTAAAATTCATTTTCAAAACAGGAGATACTTTTTTATCATTCTGCATACAGATAGAAGTGAAAAATACAGAAATTAAGAAGCAAACAGCAAGAAGCTTCAAATCGCACCTTGGATTATTTTCCAACCAACCTGTCACCTCCTTTCGGCTTGTTTCAAGCTCAAAGTCCGCAGTGATAAAAATTTCTCTAGTTGCTGTCAGTCTACTGAGGGCTCCATGAACCTTCTTGCCAGAGCTGCATGTTAGGTTTACATAGTGGAAGCTCTCCATTACTGAATTATGTCTCTCTGTATGAACAAAATTAAAGGAAGCAAAAGCTTGGCCAGCTATGTTATTGAACATTCACTAGTGCTCAGCACATACGTAGTCATGAAGAGTTAAAGGGGAGCAAATGATCAACTCCACAAGCCAGTAAACAAACAGTTTGGCCAGTTTCTCAACTGGCACACCCTCATATAGAATCATGACTCCAGTGCACCTACAGATGTACTGTCGGGCTGAGACTCTGGCGCTGCAGTGGGTCACGATTCCCTGCTAGGATGAGAGCCTGGCTGCAGTGCTCAGCCCGCTTCCCCTGGGTTTTACTAGCAGCTTCTAATGAATTGCCTTCGCGCTACGCAAAGCATCTTAAAATCATGACACTGCCTGCATCAGGCAGGCTACTCAAAGGAAAAAATTTTGTGCTCGTATGAAGCATGTGAAAAACATTTTAGCTTATAATGGTGTTTAAATTAAGTAGTGGCTGCATACACAGGACATTTGGAGACTATTTTCAAGGTTTCAAGGAGGAAATAAAATTTAGTTAAAGAAAGCACTCAAGAATAAGCTTTGGGTCTGGAGTATATAACTCTTCACTGAGCATCTAAAGTGTAGTTTCTCACTGTTACTCTTCTAAGGACAAACAAATTGACATGCTGATTCATCATATTGTTTAGTGACTTCTTCCCCCAGCTCCTTTTTTTTTTTTTTTTTTTTTCCCCTCAGTTGAAATATACTTCTCCTCATTTTCTGCTGACTTTGTAAATCTCCAGGCTGTACTTTCTGCCTTGGAACAGATGGAAGAGCTGACCTCACTGTGTCCATCTGGGGCTGTTGAAGTATAAAAGGAAGACAAGAGAAAAGTGGGATAACCCTTTGGCAATAGAGTCAGTATAAAAGGCCAGGAGATTCTTCACTGAGGCATCAGACAGTAAGGAGCAGGTGAGAAAGGAAAGGACCAAAAGAAAGGATAGAGAGAGAAAGGAAAGGAAGAAATCAAAAGAATGAAAAGAATGGTTGATTTCATTAAGAATCTATTGGCAGTGGTAAAAACAAAACAGGACAGGGGCTTTCCTAGCAAGACTGCAAGGTTGTCACACAGAATTCCCGTGATCTGAAATAATCGTTGCAAGAATCACGGCTGGGAAGGAGTGTGATTCACGAGGTCAGTGAAGAGAAGAAAGTTTGCAGTACTCTATGCTTTGCTTATGGTGTACTTAATGTCTGGAAAGCACTCAATAACCCTGAGCTATGGCTCTAACCTGCTTACCTGCATTTTTATATTCATACCTGGTATCATCTGTTCCAGACCTTCTTGAAACGTCTCAGTCTTTTTCAAACTACATTTTCCTTCATTTAATTTAAAGGTTACGCTTATCTTGATGGCTGAAGTATCTTCAGGAAGAAATAATGACATTTTATTTTAAAAAAGAAATAGAAAATTTAGATAACCCTAATGTCACATCATAATGATTACATCAAAAAATGTGCTGATATAAAGTGAAAAAGCAGTCATCACAGACAACCTAAAGAGATTTCAGCTTCTTCCTGCTGTGAAGCTGGTTCACAACTGGAATTGGAACAAGGCAGATTTTATTTAAAGAAAAAAAAAAAAGATATCAAGTCCACATCTGCTATTGGTTAAATCAGATAAAGGTTAGCTGAAATCAAAGGAGACACTCAAAAGCAGTTCTGAAAGTAGTTTATGTCTATATAAAATAGCATCTCTTATCTGTTTAGCTTTCAATGCTTTCTAAACTTTACTGTCCAACAGCTCAACCAAAACATACTGTATGTTGCCAACACTGTCCAGTTTGGATGTTTAAAAAGAGGCATGACACTCCTGGCCTAGCTTTTTTATTTCACAACTGATCTTTTTCTTGTTTCTTATTTTTAAGTCTTAGTTTGAGTGATGCTGATGAAGCAGTACAAGGGGAATTTCCTGCTGTAATCATGAGTTGCAATCATGAAGAAAAGGAAGAAAAAACAGAGGGAGTATAATGGAGAGGGAAAATAGAAAGTTAACAGAAACATCCTTATTTCACAGTAATTTATTAAAAGAAATCAGTCAAATTATGCAACAGTAAATCTAGTGATTACCCAGCCAGCTGGATGCATTTGTATTTTGCTGTTTTTTCTTAAGCTGAGATGACCTGCCACAGGTGAGGGTGTAGGCATCTTGTGTTCCTAACAGACAGACCAGACAGACAGTAAAGACACAGGCACTATGCACAGACTGAAGACTCCTGTAGTATAAAAGATATTTTTAATTTGTTGATCGGCATCATCATCTTCACCTTTTTCAACAACGTGGTTCATAAAATACTCCACATTACAGCTTGTCTCTGCCTAAGCAATTTAAAGGGTTCAGGCAGAAAAGCAGCATCTGCCCCATAAGCACCAGCCGAGTCTGCATGCTGCATCCTGTGGGGTGGAGGGGCTGTTTGGGCAAAATCTCAGACCCCATGCAGGGCTGGAATGCCTTCGTCCCATTCAGCAGCGGCTCTCAGGGCCAATTAAGGAATGGCCCAGGGAGCACAGAGAATTCTGCCCTGTCCTCCTCAGCTTCAAAAAGACAGTTGTCATGAGAAGGGAATCTGAGGGTAGAGTGGTTATAAAAGACAGGGAAAGGGGGGCTTTCCTGGGACACTGACAGGGATACGGCCCTATATTATCTATAGTCAAAGAGGAAAGGTCCCTGTTGACTGTCTACTTCTTGGGGCTTCCATAAGAGCTAGGAAGTTTGCTACTCTCTACAGAATCATATGCTTGTTTTTGTTGGTTTTGACCTACCAGAAAATACTTGGACATCCGAAGAGCAGCTTAAGAAGCATCTATCGCTCCCACCACTCTTAATGCAGTGCAGCAATACCTTGGGTGAGCCACTATCAGGCAAGGGACCCTTTGTCTCTAAACAGGATAAAACAAATACTCACAGAAGTAAAACACCTACATACACTCTACTAATAAATCAGCATACAGCTGCTTTTGTAGCTGATACCTGAGAGCACCCATGCAATTAATATGCTGTTTAGACAGAAAATCAAAGCAAAATGAAATCATGGGAAGATCACACAACATCAGTAATTTTCCTTCAGGTGAAGCTGTCATCAGCAAACCTTCTCATGCAGAGAAACAAAAGGAAACAGAAGAATCAGCTAGATAAAAGCACAGGAAAGAAAGCACCAAAATCCCTCAAAGTATCTCCTGTTTTGGGGGTTTTTGCTTGGTTTTACCAGTTTCAACATCAGTCCCATCATGCCTGCCTAAAACATAAAGCGGAATACTAGGAACGATGACTCATACCACTTAACTGGACAGATAAAGATTTTCAGATTTGACTATAACCACATGGCCAAGGACACATCGGGAGTAGAAATGTATTCACTGGGCACCTTACCGACACAGTCCTTTTTATTCCAGTGTAATTTGTAGTTAGAGTGACACAGGCATTCATAGTCTCCCAGCGTGTTCACACACAGCTGTTGACAACCGCCATTGTTGATGCTACATTCATTAATATCTACAGAGGGAAAGTAAAAATACTTTTTAAAAGTTACTCTTGACAAAGTTCTGTACTGTAACTCCACCGGGTAAATACGCACACAAATACTGCTTAGCAGGGTTTGGAAAAGATTTTAGGAAGGCTATCTGGACATCCACCTTGAGGTAGTTTTGTTTTCATGGAAATCCTTTGATAAATGTCAAAACAGATCAAATGTTGTCAGAGGGGAGATGTTAGTTATGTCCTTAAATCACATAATTAAAAAAATATCCAGCCTCAGAAATATGATAACAAATTAAAGAAAAGGAGACCAAATAAGTCTGCATTGTGCTGTGTCTGGTTAACTAATTAATATTTCTAATTTGGAATAAAGACAGACGACATGGACAAGATTCATACTGATCAATCCTCCAAAGCGCTCAGATAGATACAACTGCCATGAAAGACCGTTTGACTCCCTGTGGGCAAATAAGACCACTGTATCACCGTTGTCCCTTTTGGCCAACTATCCAATTTGAGGGCCCTGCCGCGTCCAATAAATACCAATAGGAGAAACTACTGACAACACAACATACTGCCTTTGGTGCAAACTTGCATGCGGATGCAGAACATATCATTCACCAGTGGTGTACCCCAGGGGTCAGTACTGGGGCCAATGCTATTTATCCTCTTCATTAAACCTGGATGATGGGACAAGAGTTCACCCCAGCAAGTTCGCAGATGATACAAAACTAGGAGGAGTGGCTGATACACCAGATGGTTGTGCCACTATTCAGAGAGACCTTGACTAGCTGGAGAAAGGGGCCGACAGGAATCTCATGAATTTCAACAAAAGGAAAATGCAAAGTTCTGTGTCTCTGCTTCTCAGATCCACCCTGATGACTGCTTCACTTGTCTCCATTAGCTTTATGGCAATTATATATAAACCTAGAAAGCTGCCATCAAGAAACCTCTTATGAGACCCAGAAAATTTGTGTAACTGAGGGTACCCACTTCCACGTACAATTTTCTCAATAGTAGTAGTAAGTTCTTATCACTGCTCTCCCCAACCGTTTGTTCCTCGCCATAGATGGGTAAAAATTTGGTAGAAAACACTGTGAAACAGATTACAAAACTGAGCAGATTTCAGGGGAAAAACATGCTACTAACAGAAATGAGACAGTAGGGGTAGGAATGAGCAGCAGAGGAATAATGGAGAAAGATGGGAACACCTTAAATTGGTACTGCTTCCTAAGATACCACAGAATTGGCCTGAATCTTTGGTTTTCATCGACCTTTGTTGGGACGCTGCATGCAATGGCAACCTATTATCTTCAGCACTTACTGACTTCTTCCATGTAAGTCAGAAGGTGTATACTCAGTATCCCCATCAACTTTGACACAGCGTGTGACTGCCAGTAAATGAAAGACTAACAGGGATTAACATCTTCTGCACAGGAGTATGCCATGAAGAGGCCAATTAGCAGCCAATAGCAAAATTACAATTCCTTTCCCTCACAGGTGGCCAAAAGAAATTAAATTAATGCAGAGGAATTCATGAGAACAGACTTCTTTTAGCAAGTAGAACACATGAACAGTGTTACTCCCCATCCAGACAGGCTTCCCCGTTCATCAGGATAAAACACAATGATGTTGTACCCCTGTAATCTTCTTTGCAGACTTTCTAGAGGCAGAGGTTACAACACATCAGGCACACAGAGATCTCTGAATTGTTATCTCCAAGTTCAAGTGTGCTCATTCGGCCTCAGAAATAAATAGGTCTTACTCAGAATTAAGTGAGCACACGGAGTCAATAAGGTCTTGCCTAGAGCTTACATAAAACAGGTTTAATTCTATTTAGTGTCCAGTTATTCCTTATGTTAATTCTGGGATTTCGTTGGAGAAATATTCACACTTGACACACGCTGAGGTTTTGTGAACATCCTTCTCTCTTTCCTTGAACTTTTCTTGTAAGAAAGGCGTAAAAGATTTAAGAGACTTAATCTTGGCCAATGTAAATCAGTGGTACTACACCAGCTAAATTCCAATCTCCATCACATGAGGATCTGACATATGCACAAAGGCAACCTGCAAAACTGTAATCTTCTAAGTCATTCACAGCTTCCTGTTCTTTAAGACCTATTCCACTGACCTTTCTCTGAAGTCAACGAGATTTCTGCATGCAAAAAAATCTAACAAATTATGGCTTTCATATCCAGATGCAAAATGCATTAGTTTGTTCCAATAGTCACAGGTGCTTTCTGGATGCAGGGTGAGAAGAGAAAACCATTTGAGCGAAGACGGAACTGAGCAGGATCAGTTTCTACTTTTGCTGTGTCTCCTTATCATGGCAAAGAGTAAAATCTACTCTATACATCTACTGCATATACACAGGCTTGTGTCTTGCACAGACACTAATTAGACCTGTGGCAACAGCACTCCACCAGCATGGCCTGCAGTGCTTTTTTATCACTCACCTCCACAATGCGTGAAGCCGTAGAGCGCGTATCCTTTGTTACAAGTACACTCGAAGGTGCCTGGATGATTGATGCACGTGTGGTCGCACGTCCGCTCAAAAGAGCATTCATCAATGTCTGCAAGTTTTAAAGGGATACATCAGTATCTTTCAGCCTGGCAAGGGAGCACTGATGAGCTAACAAAGTTGGACAGAAACATGCAGATTTATGTAAACTAAGCAAATTCTTTTAAAGCAAATAATGTAACATAGTAAAATGACAACTTTTAAAGGAACAATTAGTTTGCCAAACAAGCTTTTTCTTGGCAAACATGAAAACTGCTGCTACATTTTTTAACAATTACGTTTAAAACAAATTATTTCTCCTTTATGGGATAAAAAAAATGCTGATGAAATTCTGATTTCATTAAGAAAAGTCTACATAAGGTCTGCAGAAACAGATTTATAAAAGAAAGTATTGCCTTTGGTTTTACTACATAAACGAAAGCAACGGCCACATTTCTAAGTGCAAATGAATAAGCAGTGCCTGATTTAAGCCTGCTGAAAATCACCATGTTCTCTGAGATACACCTGAAGACAGATGACTGGAATAATTTGGTGAATTTTTCCACGGATTCATTCTACTGTACATTTAGACTTCAATGTCTGTCACTAAAAGCTGCTGAGATACCTGTTTTGTCCAGTGAAAGTTTTCCTTGGCATTACATTCACTCTGAAAACATCTTTGTAAGTCCAGTTAGTATAATAGCCTTATCATGATCTCAGTGAATTGAATGGTAAAATGGCAAAATTCCCATCACTTTCTGAGGCCCTGAATGTTTATCATACCATCAAAACCACCTGCAACTTCTGTGCTAGTACACTATGTGTGCCATGTAAGAAAGTTCAAAAGACACAAAAAAGTTCACATGAATATCACTGACACATTACATCATTCTTTTTTCTCAAGCTTTGGCATCCTTCAAGGTATCACTTTTGAAACAATCTAGGGAAAGTAACGGAAGTGACAGGGACAAAAGAGATGCAAGTCTTTAAAATACATTCATAAACAGATTCCACTAAACAAAACCACAACTATCTTGAAAATCTTACCTTATTTTTTATAGTAAGTATGTTCTATATAAATACTTGTCCTTCTTTGTCTGATTTAAAAAGAATAAGAATACACCAAAAACTCAGGTGAAAACTATTTTCTGTTGATCAGTTCAGCTTTCTGAAATTCATCATTAAGGTCAGCTGGTTGTCTAGGAAATGGAATAATTCACCTCCTCAGCTGGCTGATTGGCTTTACATTGTTTCATACTGTAGCTTTTCCAAAACCACAGAGCATTTTGATCCTTACATTTCAATGTATTTAAACAGCTTAAACAGGATTACTAACTTTATATGTACAAATCATTATACAGAAACTCAAATACGTTTTGTAAGACTCACAGGAGAAATCCATGTTATCCTAAAAATCAGATGCTCTATGATGTTTTAGGGAAAATTGATTCCAGTCTGTCTACAGGCTTATAATTTCACAGACCACATGTTATATTTTTTTTCTTTAAATAATGAACTCATGGAATCTATATGTCCCATCAAGAAAAAATAATTTCACTGCAATGGTGAACTAGTCAGTAAGATGGACAGAGAGATATTGTTTAATTTTCCCTGTAAATTATTTTAAGATCATTAACAGAAGGGTGAGGGGAAGCATTATCCTCACAAAGACCTTTTTTATATGATGCTATCTCTGTCGCTCCCAGATAATAGTTCACTGTGCCATTAAACATACCTCCTACAACAGTATCGAGCCAACTGTATTAACTCAACAGCTGTTTCAGAAAGAAAATAAACAAAACTGAGGCATGGAAATTATTCTGGAGTCCATTATCACTTCATCATTGTAGATGTCCAAGCCATGCCGATTTGTTCTACTTCTATTGCCTCTCCAGTGCACATACCTTGACAAGACTTCTCATCTGTTAATAATTTAAATCCTTTTCTGCAGCTGCAATCAAAACTGCCAACAGTGTTTTTACAGAAATGATCACAGCCTCCATTATTGGACTGGCATTCATCAATATCTGTAACAAAAAAAAGTGCTTCAGCAAATAAACACAGTACATTCAATGTACTTCCACTGCCAGATCCAGAAAACAGTCACGTCCAAATGGTTAGAGAAGCCCAGAAACAAAACCTAGTGAGACCACTACAAATTTTAAGGAAGATCAGATCCAGCTCTTAAGAACGATCTGGCCCATTCATGTCTGGTCATGACAGTGCTATTTGCTTTCATCTAACATACTGCTGTCAGTCACATCTGGGTACGAGTATTCACAAAAGACCATTTCTCTAAGTTCTGTTTGGAAATGCTTTGACTTAAACACTCTCTAATAGATTTTAGCTTTTTAAACATTGTCTCTGTTTCCTCTTCCCAAGCTCTGCAGAAATCTCAGACGAGGAGGCTTTTTCTGCCAATATTAGAATGAGTTCTTTAGCTAATATTAATTGACTCTGGCATGGGGATTCCATAATTTTTGACTAGCAGAACAGTCTTAACATCTAATTACTGCAAAATGCATTCTAATATACAAACTAAATGTTCCTTTGCTCCTTTCCAGTACTCTCATTAGAGCTGCTTGGACCAGTATAAGTATCTCTACTCACACATCCCTGTTTACACACTGATATTTGCTTAAAAACTGGTCTAATACCCAGCTACCTGTGGGTAAAATAGCAGGCTATTGGATTGTATGCCTATAAGAATCTACACGCCTACCTCTCCCAGTACTGACCTTTACTTTACCACAGACCGGTATTACCTCCTACCAAATCTCACCTGTGAAAAATGAGGCCATCTTGGCAGGAGGAGTGGAAGTGGTGAGAGAGAGGGTGGCGCAGAAGACATTCTCTGCACATGGTGCACCTGATGCAACGGAAACTGTGTCTACCCCTGGCTGCAGTCCTTTCTTGGGTCAGATTACACATACTGTCTTTCCTCTAGACACCGGATTACCTTCATTTGGAGATGAATACCTTACAGTAAGGTGTTGGTACATCCATGTCCACTTACCTTTACATGTCTTCCCATCAAACTGGAGCGTGAATCCAACAGGACAGCTGCAGTGAACTCCGGTCGATGTATCTTTACATGTACGATCACAGCCACCATTATTTACTGCACACGTTTCTAGCCAGCAAGATAAAGCTGAAGTTTGCTCAGGGATATTATAATGGTAACAAGAAATACCATGTGATACATGCATGGTTCCAAGCACACTGCTATTCAACCACATTTAGTCTAGTATACATGAACAACTACTAAACACATGTGTTGACAAAATCCTTGCCTCAGCTATGTCCAGTTTTTTGCAGAGACTCTACAAATTAAGATACTCTCTCTGGATATTCTCGTACTGAAACACAAATCCCTGCTCCTTAATGATGAATTTATTCCTGTCGGTCTGTATCCTTATGCCCTCACTCAGTCCTGGCTGATCCTCTGACACTTCCCACCAATACTCAGACACCTGGTCACACTGACTCAGCACTACTAAACTGGTTTTCTTAAATCCTTCCCAACACATCTTCACACGCTACCTGTGCTCCCAGTCATGGTGGATTACACCCACACTGAGCACTCCTTCAGGCTTGTAACCAAGGTGCCATCTCAACCTAATGTTCCTCGAACTTCCCCCTATGCAAATTAAGCCCAAATCTCACCAAACCTTTCCAGCAAACATCCCTAAAGTACAGTTCTTCACATTCAACTAAAAAGAAATAACTCACTCTTTGGCATTCATCCTCTTGTAGTCAGTCTAACTGCCTCAATCACTCTAACAACCTTTATTACTGGCCAGATAAATGCAATTTTATCCAGCACAGATTGATTCAGGGAGCTGCAAAGATCATTTTCTATGTCTGCTTTTTAAAATCCTCCCTTTCTAGCTCTGTTTCCCAGTTTTCTGCATCATCAAGCATATGCTACTTATTCTCAAGTTTTGAGACCTTTACTGGTTGATACTCTCCCAGTCTCTTGTCTCACATTCAATATTGGGAGGCTGTGTCCAACCTCCACATGAAGACAGAGTGCCTCTTCCTCCTTCTTTCCACAGAAACGTCATTTTTTTTTTTGAAAATGAGGCTATTCATTTAGATGTCTAAGTATGGATTCAGGAGCTCAGAGCTAGCCCTACATTTTTGGTAGCTTCTTCCTCAGCCTCCATGCTACTTTTGTGGCAAATGCCAATAAGCACAGTAAATCACCCTGACTGCCTGGAGTAAGGGCTTTTGAGGCGGACATCCACTGACCCAGCTGCCCTGAGACCACAGGGACTGTTTCTCATGCCAGTGCCTTCCCAGTAGTGACAAACTCTCAGAGGCTGGCATTCTGGGCCAGATGTGAACATCTTTAGGAAGAATAAGATGGCCTTGTATCCTAACATGTCCTTCTAGATGCAGTACACCACTGGGCCCAATTCTCTTCCATGCAGAAAAATACTTTCAATTCAAGAGAAGCAGGTAAAACACTGCTTCCTCCACAATCACTTGGCTAAAACTGTAGCACAGAAGGGATTGTACTACATTCCCATGATGAATTAGAACCATGGAAACATATACTACTTCAAGGGCAAGTTCCTGACACCTCCTACTGACTGTCACAAACAATGTACATAGTTTTTATGCATTATGGAACCATATCATTTCCTTAAAAGGGAGTGGAGCATCTCAGGCTGAATTCAGCCCAGAGCTATGATGGTTACAATAAAAAAAACCCACCACAATTCTTCAAACTAAAAGGTTTCAGCAAACAGAAATCCAAAATTATTTTGGATAAGCACTTTTACCCATAAGCAACCGTCGCTTCACCCTCTTGTCCACATCAGCTCCTGCTGTAGTGTTTCCCTCGGAAATTTCAACAGTAGCCTCTTCTCTCTCTGTAAGGAATGTGAAAAAAGCAAATGAGTAAAGGTGCCCTGACCAGAAGTCTCATTTGACATCAAATACATACACAGCTGCATTGCACGCTTAATTATCAGAGACAGTTGGAACTGACCAGGTAGAAACAATTTTTTTTTTAAAAGAAAGTAATAATGAAAATCATGAAGACCCTTCAGTCAAAACCATGAGAATACTTTGCTTTTGTTGTTTCCTTACAATTCATGTTTGCTTCAGTATTCTTAAAAAAACAGAAGATGTGCTACAGATGTAGTGAACAGCAACAAGATGAAGCAACTAATCAAACTGTCATGAACTGTTCTGTTAAGAGCACATTGTCATTATCTATCACAGATTAATAAAAGGACCAGCCAGTTATGCCTGAGCATTTGATTTCAATCAACAGACAACAAACTCTTCCAGAGACTGCAAGAGTTGATCAATCTTTAGTGCTTTCTTTACTGGATAACTACTGCCTTGCAAAAATTATACTTTGATCAAAATCAGAGTTCTAGTTTCAACAGACATACTGCTTGGTTACACTCTGGCTCACGCTACACAAGAAACTGAACCTGAAATATCCTAGAGGGAAGGGAATCCTCTTGGTTTAGTGACAGGCCTTGTGCTTCAGAGAGACCAGTGATAATTACAGGCTGCAGTAATATTAGGTAGCTACTTACACTGGGAAGTGTAAGTTGCCTGGATCCAACCAACTCACTCATGCACTAGCAGGTTTCTTAGTTCTGGACTTCTTGACATTTTTTAGCCATGCTATTATGAAGAGCATTAATCACGCACACACAGCAACGTCACACCACTCTAGAGTTAGTCATCGACAGAAAGCTACTTCCCTCGACGGTATACTGACCCAGGCAGGTTTTCCCATCCACATGCATGATGTACTTGGGGTGACATCCACAAACAGGCCCATTATCAGCATCATCACATGTATGTTGACAGCCACCATTTCCATGATTACATGTTACTAGGAAGAAAATATGTTACATCTCACAAGTACTTCCAGCATCTTTGAAAGACAGTGTAATTTTGTCTCCATTTGACCACCCAATACACCTTGCTAACATGTCCCTTTCCTGAAGAACTCCCTGAGACTGAGACACTGCAGAGCTCTCTTGTGGAGCTAAACTTCCTGTCATCATGAATGATGGCACAACTCCCAAACTACAGATACTGTAGCAACCAACAGATTAGTGTGATAGTGTCCAGCAAAGCCACTGATTCTAGTTTAATTCAAATGCACACAATTTAGGTGTGTCACCCCAGTTTAGCTATAACATACCAAATCCCATATCACTGCAAACAGAACACTATTTGTTCACTTTGGGAAACCATAAGCATATGCAGAATGTTGCATACAAATGCAGCTCCTCTGGTTCTTGGACAGTTCAAATCCTGGTCGGCATTCACAGGCAACTCCTCCTTTGGGTGTTTCTCTGCAGATGTGGGCACAGCCATGATCTTTATTCATGCAGCTCATGCCTTCTGCAAAACAGGACAAGTGTAAGAGTATCAGCATCCTCAGCATCTCTGTGTGCAGGCAACAGTCAAATAAAGTCAGTGCAATACACACACACAGACAACAGCCTGCTACTTCTGGGAAGACTCTGCGGTGTTAGGACAAGATGTATAAGCTTACAGACAGGAAAGGCAGAAAGTCCAATCTGCAAAGTCAATGGCCCCAAGGTTTCTCCATCTGCAATCTTTTCTGTGCCCATGTTCTTTGACTGCAAGGTCAAAAAGCAACATCCCTAGGCCTGTACAGCATCTGCATTCTCATCCAATGCTCTCACTTTATACCAGTGTTTATATAACCTCTTCATTTCTTTTACAAAAATTGCAAGGTGGCTGATACCTGGCAAGGTCAAAGCCTAAAGTGAAGTTCTCATTTCTCTGCTTAAAAGAGCAGCCACCAGCCACAGGACTACCTAGTCCAACAGTCACAAAACTCATCCCTATTTCAATTACTGGCCTACAAAGCAGATTCCCAAAGTCATAACCTACCTCAGTAGTGATCAAGTGGTGACCTGGCAGACATGCGGATTGTGTGTATACTGTATGTCAATTCTCTTTTTTGTTAACCATTTTGTTTTCTTTTTTTTTTTTTTTTCTGATTTCAAGAAATACCTCCCAAAATAACCCCACTGGGGATTATCACAGTGTTCTGTATTTCTATACACCTTCCCAGCTGGACAGAATTTAGTGCCAGTGTCTGCTTTAACCAAATGAAAAAGCAATGTGACCCTACTGATTTTATTCCTTTTGGTGCACCTCCTAAAAACATCCTGTCAAGACAGTTACAAGCTGTTCATGCACCAGCACTCAACGACTGTCAGAGCACCTTGTCTGGCCTTTGTAAAAAGTTAAAAGTCTATTGAACAGGGAGGAACGGTTCCTAGAATTATTGTAAAAACTTCTTTCACCTTGCCCCATGGTTCAGCTAAATCGATTTGTACACGCACAACTTAAAACTACACAGCAGCTGACTGACTTATCAAATGGGATCATTAGACCAAATTAAAAGAATAGTTTTCCTTCTAACAGTACACCACAGATTTTTTTTTCTGAAGTATTCTATAGTGGTACAAAACTGGAAGAGAAGGCAAATGAATGCTCTCCTCAGCTATACAGAGAACACACCTTTGCCACCAAATTCTCTGCTTTTGTGCATTTGGCTTTTAAAAGACATGTTACACCAAAACGCTCTTTCTTCTTGGTAAGAACACTTCACTTGAGAAGACTAAGCGAAGCATACTTTGGCTGCAAGGGCTTATTCCATATATTACCTCAGTGAACTTCCACTGAGTTGAGCAGATGCACAGTCAGAGAGGAATGAAAAGGGTGACTATGCTGCTGAAAAGAGATGGTGTGAACAATTCCACATCCTATATGTTTTTTAAATTTACACAGCCCTTTTTGCAGCCTTACTACTAAATGAAACAAAACCACTGTATTGGCAAGCAGAGGCCAGCTCGTCACCATTATTCCACTACACTTCAATTAGGTCCTTGCTCTGCACACGACTATTCTCGCCATCTGAAGCACAAGCTACAGTACCCTTTCTCTATTAAGACAGCTTTAAGTAACAAAAGAATGGATATTGCAGAGCCTAGATTATTCTGCTCTACTGGCTTTTGGATTCCTTTCTCACAGTGAGGACTCTGTAGAAGTCTAACAAGACAATGACTTCAAATCCTGCAGCACACAGGCACCATCCAAGGAGCCCACATGAAAGCTGTCATCCATTATTGTGCTGTCAGTCAAGGAATGAGACAACCTATGAGGTCACAAATTAGCCTCATTAACTCTTGGGTTTTTGTGACATTTCTGTTCTTAAGCATGCAATATGATTTGGTCTGTTAGCTCTGAGGTGTCTGAGAATCAGCTGCTTAGTTTCTGTTAACAAAGTTCTCCTCTTGTCTCGACTGAGCTACCAAAGGGGAAACTGTTCAAGGAGGTACTTTGGTAAAGTTCACCGACATCAGACAAATGGTTTAAATGCTTGATTTGGGATTGCTCCATTCTGAGTAAGCAGAATTCAATCAGGTCTCCATAGAAAGCTAAAACTGCACTTCCCCAACCAGGGCACATTTCAATAACAAAGTACCCGTTGTGTAACAAGGTACATGACCAAATCCACCAAAATCTAGCTGTACAAAAGACAGTGTTTCATAGAAGATACATACATCCACACATTCTAGCATTTACCACAAAGCTGCTGCTTGTTTCCAAAGGTAGATTTCTCCTCAGTCCCATTTTATAAGGTTGTATGAAAGAAATGTCTGTAAAGCTGTAAATGCTATGTGACTGCAAGCTCCTTCATGGACACAAAGTCTCCCAGGTCCCATTGTTCCAGAGCTGTTGCAATGGCAGATCACGGTGCAGAACTAACCCCCAAAAAACTTTAGGTCAAATTCCACCACACGCTTCCCAGAAACATAATTCCTCTTGCAGGAGACCCTGCCTTACTGACACACAAGTCTCTTGGATGGATGAGTCTCTTGATCACCACACTCACAGCCAAGAGAGCTGAATCCAGCATCTGCCTGGCCTAGTGGACCCCAAGGAGATTAGTCCTTTCTGAGGACTGGACCTTCACGAAGTTACCCAGCAAATTTCAGTGAGATCTGAGCGCTCCTGTTACTGGCAAGACACAGGCAAAAAGCCAGCACAATATTTCCCCATTAGATCACGTTAAATTAATCTCTTACACGTATAATCTATGTTTAAATCTTTGTCTTTTTTATTCTGAAGCTATAGGGACATCACCACCAATCTGCTAAGAACGTTTAGGTTCATTTAGGGCACGTTTAAACAGGCACCCAACAGGACAGAGGGAGAGGATGCAACTGTACAAAGAACCACCAGAGATTCTCAGGGGCACTCTCTAACAGCCAAAGGGTGAGGAGCATCAGCACAGCCAGCAGAACAGGACATCCCAGGAATGCTTTCATCTCTTTTTCATGCTTTCTACATCCTTGTGTTATGGCAACTTTTTCCAAAAAGCTTTCTGGTTATCACTGTTCTCCACAGTCAGAAGGACTCTAAGAGCAACAGCTGAGATGATTCCCTGCGTACAAGCCTTCAGTCCACACAGGGATTTTAAATGTGGCTTTCATCTTGCAGGTCCAATTCACTCCCATTGATTCAGCCCAACAAGCAGATAGCCATGACTGTGAAATACCACAAGGGAGGGGACAGTAGCAAGATTTGTCATCCACAGCAGTCGCAACCACAAGATGTACTACATATTTACTTGTGAAAAACATTGTTTTCCTTAATTTTTTTATATTCTCTAATATGGAGCAAGTTAAACACAGAAACAAGCTACATGTGCACAGCTGCCCTGCCAGCTACTGTGACAGCCTCCCAGAGCAGATCCATTCTCCCACATACAAATAAGTTCATTCACAGCAGACAGTCAAGCTAAAAAAAAATAGGATTGTGCACAACTTCCCAAGACACACTGAGCTCCTGTGGTTTAAAAGCAGAGGCTAGGCAGAACCCATCAAGTCCCTCTGAGCACCCCGGTGCTTCAGATCAACACAGTCATATCAGATAAAAAAATCAGCTTGAATTACCAACTCTCCTCTAACAGCAACCCGACTTTGAGTCCCATGTCACAGTAGGTGACAGGGAACCCAGAGGACAAGTGCAAATAGACTTGGAAGGGCAGATGACTCTTAGATTCCCCTGTTACTCTGGTCATCAGGAGAAATACAACAGCCCCAAGCCTCTGTATTTCTCCTCTCTCTCTCCCCCATCTCAACTCCAGATCACTCTTTTTCCTAGATGACTAGGAAGTTCTCCAAAGCGTTAATGTAAGCACTCTCTTAACTGGACCAGAAGACAGGGAAGGAAATACTCCCTTATATTACAGATAAGAAGCAAAACCAAATGATAGTCTAAGGCAGTAGGTGCCAAATGCTGTTTCAATCAATGCTGTGAGGTCTCGAGAAATAATAAATTATATACACTGTGAGATGCACACACAAGAAAGAGAACAGAAGATCTAGTGATGAGCAGAAAAGCGGAGAACAAAGTGAAGGGAAAAATAAAGCAATGAGATTTGGCTTACAACAGATCTGCCCACCCAAGGTAAAAAAGTGGGGAATCCCGTGGAGCTCTTCTTCACAGTAATGAAGGGGAGGCAGGAAGGAAACAGTCACAATATGATAACCCGAAAAAATGGCTTTTAAAGAAAACAAAACAAACACTTCTGTATTTTAGTATGAAGAAAAAAGTATTTCAGGCAAAAACAATACAGGTTTTTACCTTAAGACTGGGTTCCATAAAAATAGCTTTTATTTAGTAGTTCTAAGGAAAAAAAAAAAAAAAATTTTTTCCCTCTTGCTTTTCTTTTTCAAAGTAAAAAAAAAAAGATTAAGTGGAAATTTGGTATTACGGAAAAAAAAGGCCTTCTTCGTCAAAAAGTTAAAAGAAATTAACTGCATCTTTAAAAACAAGAGAACAAAGGTAGAATTCCAAAGGTACAATTTAGGGAACAAATATTAATGATAGGCAATGCTGCTGCTGTTAGTTCAGGAGAGTAGAAGGTGCTCAAGAAGCAGCAAGTAAGAATAAAAAGAGTTGGAAGTTTTTCCTCCCTTGGCATTGGACAGGACAAGGAGTTCAAGCAACTGATTTTCATCCTTACATTCATCATCCACGCACATACACAAACACGCATCACTGCTAGCGAGACAACACGGAAGGAAATGCCTTGCCCCACTACTGCAGCCTTCCTGCTTGTCTCCACTCCCAGCTCAGCTCCTGCAGTGGCAGGCTCAGCAATGGCCTGAGAAATGACATGCATCAGCAGACCCCGGTGAGACCAAGCCCAGTACCAGAGAAGCTGGGAATACAAATTCTCATTTCAAACAAAAGATCAATTCAACTACGTCAGATGACAGCCACCTCAGCACGCTCATCTGTGGATAGCCACATATGTCTATAAATTTTGATCTCTTCACTATGGGGATTTTTGAAGTGAGTTTTGTTTATTCATGCTCAGATTCTTCTTACAGTCATGCCAACGATGAGCCATAGATTAAAGAAAGCTTTGCAGCTTTAAATACTTCTTGGTAAGATATTCACTGTACAGTTCAATGGACAACTCCCTGATCTGAGCAACCACTTTAAAGTATTCCCTAAAGGCACCCAAAACAATTTTGTTCAATCCGATGTCTAATTAGATATCCAAGGCTCTCTGATCTCTCAAAGGTCGCTTCATAGAGGTTTCACTCAAAACAAAGAACGTGACTTGAATACTTTTTGGGGCTGACAAACAATAAAACTCTTAGCTGAAACCTAAACACTGTACAGGGAATCTAAAAGGTACCTGAAGGTAACGCAGGTATTGCCCTGTAACTAAAGCCAATGGAAATGGTCAGAATTCACTGTCCTTCAATTTGTTGCCATTCCCTGGATCAGGACGCAGCTTAGCTGCACAACAAAGCGTAAAGTACACTGGGAGTATTGCAGTACAGTCTCTAACAAGCACAACACTGCAGACATACAGGTGGGATCAAAGGGGCAGAAGGGATGTAAAGAGTCCTCAAAGTCACTTAGAAGATTTTGACACACTGTTCCTTCTAAAAGGAGTGAGGACTTCGAGACCCGTCACAGCTTTGAAAAACTCAACCTAAAAATACTTTTGAAGCTGTTTTAGAGATTTTGCAGTTAGCTTCTATCAAAAACTCCTGCTTGGTGCCTGGAGGGAAGTAGCTGGTACCTTCTGAGCGGTGGATGCAGGTATGCTGGTTATCACTTAGAAAGAACCCTTCCTTACAACGACATTCATAGCTCCCCACAGTGTTGACACAAACATGCTGGCAACCACCGTTGTTGAACATGCATTCATCTGTATCTGAAAGAGAGAGAGAAAGAGAGAGATCAGCTTTGTACTAACAGCAATACACTCATATCGGCAGGAGCCGCTCAATAGGCAGCACAGACAGACATCTACTTGCCATGTAACCACCCAGGCAGCTTAGACACCCCAGACTAGACTGTTGTTGTTGTGCCGTCACCCTTGGGAAAGCACATTTTTGCTGCTGTTCTTCCCCTGTTCCCAGTTTGCCCAGTCAGTCATAGGGCTCTCAAGAAATGCTGGCCAACTAACCAGAGTTACTGGTTACAACTAAGGCAGCGTAGCGCCTCAGTGGAGCCAGAAGCACGACTCCACCTACATGAACGTACTCTGCCTCTCAGTGCAGCTGGACAGTACCACCACTCAGCAGCCTAGCACATTTACATCTAGGTTGAACATCCATACAGGCTTCCATCTTGCTCAGTGGGATGCAACTTTGGTTCCAAACTCATTCAAGCTATAAAAGGTGTTTTCCCAGAAAGCTCTCCATTCTGAAGCAAAGGTAGAACAAGAAAAATACCAACCTCAGAATAAATTTAGCTTAAAACCTACCGCTCCTTACTTTCACCCTACCTAGAGATCGCATATCACATCTGTTCTGATACGCACTTTGATTTATACGCACCTCCTCCCTTGGCGCTAGGTCATTCACAACTTACCATCAAGGCTGCTGTTGCGTTGCCTGACAGCAGTCAAGGACAAGAGCAGAAGTTCTGGAAATAGTTTTAATGTTGATTTTGCAATATTCAGAGCTTCAACAATATCAGAGCACATAGAAAGGCTATGCTTGCAAGATAATCAAGAGAAATAGAGTAGAAAAACTTCAGCTAAGCCTCTGAACAACAGGATGCTCATCTCAACTTCCAATTCTTTGGAATTTTACCCCTTAACAAGCACAAGTTTTTGTACCAGCAAAGAATTTTCCTACTGCAATTTTCAGAAGTGCCAATCTGAACAGGAAGTAGAAATGCTCAGTCCCTTAAAAACCAGGACAAAATGTTGCTGAGGCAAAGCACTGGTCTCATTTGCAAATTCATATGGAACATCATGTTTGCTCCCCATTCTGTTCCTTGTTCCTGTGCTAATAGTACAATGTTTTTAATTTAACATTGTAGCATTTCTGGCATAAAACAGCTGTCTTCTAAAAAAGGAGAAACAGAAAGGCTTTCAGTAAGCAGCATAACACAGTATTACAACAGATTTAATTTCTACTGAAGGCAATGAGTAAGCCAATTGGATGTAAAAGAATGTGATCTGCTGTAGCAAAAAGAGCGGCTGACATATCTCCATCACAGAGAAGCTGAGTATTTTAGAGTTCTACAGTGATGTGAATGTGCAAACAATCATGAATAAACAGCCACCACGAGTCTTTAGTACTACAGATTTGAACTCTGGCAGATGTTTCTGTCTCACAGACCTTGGAAAGCTTTCAAAAAAATCATCTCTTTCCAACAAGTAATTGTCTATTTGGCTTAAACCCAGGCACACAGCCGAGATCTTCAAAAACAAGGGTGAGAGGAGGGCAACCCTGGCATGAGCAAAGTAAATAAACAGATTAAGAGAAGATGTGATCCAATTTGCCACATGCCAAAATATTTATTTAACGTTTACGCCACATCTCCAAATTGGCAGATCAGTGGTAAAAACTTCATTGTATGTCAACGATATTTTATTTTATTTTAAAAAGTCTGCCTTGCAATACTGAGCAGCTTCCTAGTAACACAGCAGGTGGTAGACTTTGGTCTAAATTATGTCTAGGTCTTACTGATCACAAACAAGTCAGCTGAAGTGTGCTCTAGAGGGGCTACTGGATACAATACACCCTTCAGTGGCATTGTAAGAGGCAACGTGTTCGTTCACATCCAGCCCTCCATGGTAACCTCAGCTGAACTCCACTATGTGTTTACACAAATGCACTAGACAAAAATAAGATAGCCTTCCTATTATTTTAAAGTATCAGCAGATACTTTGCTTCCCTCTCTCTTCAGTGAAATACTTGGAACTTAGTGACTACCTCACTTACAGCGTAACCAAGTTAATCTGTGGGCTCGCACCAGGTTCCCAGCAGGTAAAACGCAACACAATCCCACTGGAGACTCCAGAGCTTTTCTGGTTTGTCCCAGGAGAAGATACAGCCCAGGGATGGTCTGATCCCCCACCTGATATGCCATACACTAGTGGGAAATACCCCTGCCAAACTAACTACAATCTTAAAATTACGCTGTGAGAGGGATTTTCCTTCTCATTGACCGGGGCACGGAAGCCTGCCCAGGCACACCCACTCTCAGTGCAGCACAAGAGAAAAACTGAGCCATCTCTGAAAAAGTAAAGGGGACAGGTGCCCCAGCACAGGGCAGAGGCACACAGGGTACCCAGCGCTGGTCCTGGCAGCAGGACGGCTTCATCAACATGAGGCTGTGTCCCAGGGAAATAACGCCGGCAGCGGCAGAGTACCACACTGCCAACAGGGTGGCAACTCATGTTTCAGTACGCTGCTGCACTGTCTGCCGAAGGATACTATCACCGTAAAAGCACACAAAAGCACACAGTCTTGTTACCCATTTTTAAAGATTTTCACCTGCTGGTGCACAAAAAGAAGTAAACTATGGAGGTCTTAAAGAAAGAAAAGAAAAAGAAGGTGAGAGAAAGCATGTGCATGCGGGGTCAAGGGAGCATTGCCAGGATCGAATACATTGCCACAGTTGCGTGCTTCGCTTCACACTAACCACCCAGGAAAAAACTCCAAGCACTGGGCTTAGTCCCTCTGTACTTCAATGGTCTCTACCATCTGCAGCTACTGCACACTTTTAATTGTCCTATCGTTACATCTTGCATGACGGGAAGTATTCAGACACAGTAAGAGTGAAAAGCCTACACGTTATGGATGTATCAGGGAGAAATTGTGTGTGGAAACACACCTGAGAACTGACTCTAAATGAACTTTGGGTAGCACAGGTGTTTTTACAAAAACTCAGCATAATAGTAGATGGCTCTTCATACATTTAAACCCAAAGCACTTAACAGAAATGTAGCACAATTCTCCTCCGCCTTTACAGAGGGAGAAAGAGCCACAATGGGATGGTACATCAGTACCTGGAATTCCTTAGTCCCATATGTAACATTCTTCTCTAGCTGAGCTGATTCAGCCCAACAGACCGCCATGCATTTCCCACAGATGCGGTTAAAGGTTTATACTGGCACCACTACTCACAATGGTCATAAACACACTTCTTACCCAGGCAGTTGTGGCCATCATGAGCCAACATAAAGCCATCGTAGCAAGTACAGCGGTAATTTCCTGGAATGTTGAAACACTCGTGGACACAGCCTCCATTGAAGTCGTTATCACATTCATCAATGTCTAACGAATAAAGCAAAAGTCAGTATGATGGATGCTTGCTTGAGTGTTATAGACAGTCAGAGATGCAACCATGTAAATGTGAGCAGCCACAGCTGTCCAAAATCATCATTGCCTTGCAAAGAGATCATACTTAACGCATTACTTGCTGAATGTTTCTAAAGAGTGACAAAACGGCCTGAGATTACCGTGTAGCTTTACCTTATAGTTTTTAAGGCTTCTAGTTAAACAACAAACTAATTATTAGAACAAGTGATACCACCAGATGAAAAGTCATGCAATCTGTTTGCCTTTCATTTTGTAAACAAGAACTAAATCAGGTGAAAAAAAAAAATTACAATTTTGACCTAAAATCATCCTCCATATTCTAAGCCATTATTTTTAATGGCTCTGTCTTCTTAGAAATACCTCATGCTGACACAGGCACAGCATAGTGCTTCCATCACTTTACCTTCACATTTCTTCCCTTCTCCAGCGTAACCCACTTTGCACATGCACTTGTAGAGCTTCGGGGTGTTTTGACAAATAGCATCTGTGTGGCAGTCATCGAGGCCCAGGGCGCATTCATCCACATCTGTGAAAAGACAAGATTCGGAAGGTGGAGAACAGGGCACGCCTCCCATGCGCATCACTGACCAGATGACATAAGGCTGAGCGCCCGTTTGCACGTAGTTGTATTTGTGAGTCAGGACAGAAACACGCAGAGACTACATCTGAACTTAAATTTGTATAATGCTCTACCTGCATATAGATGTATTTGTGTGCAATTCAGATAAGCTTGTGTTAAGGTTTTGTGCCCACCCAAGAATAGATCCAAAATAATCTATCATGGACTAGATTCTCCATGAGATTCAGCAGATGGTTTTACAGAGATTCATTAGAGACTGTTAATCTTCCTGATGAACAAAAAACAGTTATTGAAAGAGTTCTTGGTCACATCCATGACATCATCCTCAAGAAGTCAAATGATTTTCAAACTAAGAAGGATGTTTACAGGAATGTACTTTCAAAGTCACCACCAACACGTTAAAAGACTGACTTACCATTAAACAGATGTATAACTTATAAATAATGCCTTTTTTTAAAATGTAAGAATAGTATCTGGTGAGCAGCATTGCCAAATTACCTGGCCAGCCATCCCAAAGCACAGTGTACTGAAGCAAAATATCCAGGTAGAAACTTCAGAGCAAAGGAAATGAGGAGAAAGAGGAACACCAACAGGAGGAACTCCTAGGGACGAAGAAGTGTAGACAGAAGAAAAGGAAGAAAAGTTATGGGCAGCAGAGGACGTCAGCAAAAGTTTTTCACACAGCAGAAGAGAATTCAAACACAGAAACAGGAAGATGTCCAGCAACTGGCTAAAAAGCAAGAATTGCAGAAGCAGCACCCCACATAGGTACAAAAAGTGACTCCTAAAAAACCAGGATGAATTGCAGGAGTGTCAGCAGAAGGTGACTACTTAAATAGTCAGCCACTTTTTATACCAGAGATCACTTTCTGATGGGGAACTTCAGCCAGTACCTCTCCCATTTACAATTATAGCATTCATATCTTTTTTTTTCCTCCCTCTCCCTCCAGTCACAAAATACGGCTGTAGGTACTGCAGCAGTTGCCAGCTTCAGAAAGTATTCATGTAGTTTTAACTCCTAATGGCGTTTGGCTGCGGGAAACAAGGCAAAGAGCCAGTGCTACAGCAGCAGCGCTCTCCTGGCTCTCAGGTGCACGCGGAATGGGTAACGTTGATGGGGTCCTCAGATACCACCTCCAGAAAGCAAGGAGGAAGGTGGAAAACAGCCAGAGAGAGTGGCAGAATCGGCTTCCTCTCAAAGGCGAAAAGTCAAGCCATTAAAAAAAGGGGAAACAGTACATTGAGGGAACAAGTCATGCAAGGAGGGGTGCAGAGAATTGCTGAGGGGCCTCCAGCTAGGGGTATTCAGGTAGATGGGGAAGGGATGAATAGGAAAGACAGTGGGCAGAAAGAAGCATTAGCCACATGCGCTGGCTGGGTACCCCCCGCGTGGTAAGCTCTCTCTCCCTGTCACAGCCCGGGCCAGCGAGGCCGGGGGACACACCTGCCCCGGCAAGACCGGTCCCAGCAAACACACACCAGGCAGGGGGTTTCTTTCAAAGCGCCAGCACAGACGCCAACTAGACCTCATGACAGTGGCAAAACGGCCGTTCCACTATTTTTTTTTTTTTACACTAATCCTCTATGGTCTGCAGGGCGCAGGGAAGAAGAGCCGCAAAAACCCCTGCATTAATGCATACAGAAGCATGAAAAAGAGGGCTAGAAAAAGATCACTAGGCACAGGGAGCGAGATTTGCTCATGTAGTGACAGTAGCCTGAGCTGAAGAGAGACCTTGGAGGAGGGAGACTGTGAGCAAACACAACAGCTTTAAACTTGGCAGCAAGGCGGGCGCGGAGGAGGCTGCGGGAAGAATTACTGGTTTATTCCTCGGCGACCAAAGGCGGATCAAGCCGCGGTACGCGCCAAGTTCAGTTCCCCGCTCCTTCGGCAAAGGTGAGACGTTAAGCAGGCGCCCTGCCCTCGGGGGTCAGCCCCGCTCCCGCAAGAGACCGCCTGGAAACCGGCACTGGAGAGTCACCAGCGGTGCCTGCAGCGCCGCGCTAGGAACGAACCCTCCCCGCCCCGGTAACGGTCCCCGCTCGCCCCACCGACGGCCGCACCTCACCTCGGCGACGGCCGCCGCTCGCCGACAGCTCCCCGTCCCTTCGCCAGCGGCGCCCGCCCGCCCACCCCCCCCATCCCGTGTGCTGGATCCCGGCAGCGACAGCCAGGCGCCCCGCGGCGAAAGCCGCCCGCCGTGGCGCCGGGACCGCCAGGTGCCCCTCGAGGGGAGCCGCTGCCCGGGGCTGAAAGCGCGCCGGCGGCGCGGCACTCACCGGGCAGGGGCAGGGCGGCGGGGGCGCCCGGCGCGGGCAGCAGCAGGAGCAGCAGCGGCAGCGCCCGCGCCCCCGCCGCGCCGCGGCGGCCGCCGGACCCCATCGATGGCGCTGCGGCGGCGGCTGCGCTGCTGCTGCCGCCGCCGGGCGGGAGGAGGCGGCGGCGGAGGGAGGTGTCTGCGGGCGGCCGGCCCGCCTCGCACCGACAGCGGGCGCGGGGCGGCGAGGGCTGGGCGGGCCTCCCCTGCCCGCGCCTCCCCGCCCGCCCCGCCGGCCGCCCGGCGGCACCCAAAGGAGAGGAGCGCACCCCCCTGCGCGCGAACCGCCCCGTCCCACCTTACAGCCTTCCAACACCTGCGCAACACCCTAAACACAGATGTCCCGGGGAGCCGATGCTTCCTGAAGGTACGTAAAATACCTCACACGCAGACTGCGGGTGCCAGCGGCAAGTGTATTGGAAGCGGTGCTCCCCTATCTGGAGCAGGGCCCTTGAAACGGCCCCTTTCCTAGTAGGGACAAGCCCGTGCAAAGCCCCTGTATGCCTGCATTCTGTCACAACCCATACACACACAACTCGCTCGAGCCCTGCTTGAGTTTCTTCAAAAAAGACAGTATTACTATTTTTACCAAGTAATTACATGCCACTGCAGTCCCCGTCTGAAGGTCGTACCAGAACCCACAACAACAACATCCCACTCCCAGCCCCATCCCACCTCCTTTTACCAGCGAGGGACTTCTCAGCTGTCTTCCCTTTGGCAGGTGAGAGTAGCCTATCCATTATTCACTGAAATTATGATTTCCTAAATGTTGTTTGACCTTTCACAGAGCAAGTGAAAGCAGGCAGTACTATTTTCCACCCCTCCCTCCCATCCCCATTTCACTGCCTTTTCTCTTTTGTTCTGTTCTGTGAGAAATACTGAGCTATTTCTAGTTGTAAGGGTGGTTTATACACATTAGTAAATCTTTAGAGTGAAACTTTCCCTGAGTCTTTGTCTTTGTTTCCTTAATGGTAGCTATAAATTACCACTTTCCTTTCTCACTGGAGCATCAGGCTTCATTGCTTTTGAAATGATCAAAGTTATTCTCTTCTAAGATCCAGTGAGAAACAACCTATTGTATCTCCTGGATGGTTTCAGTCCCAGTCAAACTCATCTATACGTGCATAAAGCTGCTCATTAAACACTTCAAGGATTCTCCAGCCCTGCACCATACCCCAAGCCTCCCCTACCAACAGAAAGTAATAAATGAACAAAGACTTTCTCGACAGTTTCCATAATCTCATGAACAAACAACCATACTTAAGATGAGAATTCGCACATCCACACACCTCTTATCTGGAGATATCAGTCGAGGCCATTTCTACAATAAAACTCTCCCTGATGCACAAAGAAGCCATCTCCCATTGAGGCTACCATGACTACAAGCTACCTTACAGAAAAGCTGTTACATATTTCAGGCACTTTCCAGTCAAGGTTCCTCAATGAACTTGACCAATATTAATTTAATCAAAATTCAGCACAAGATTTGACAAAAGACATAAAATCTACATTATGAAGAGTGTAGCAGAAAAAACAGTAAGAGATACTGAAGAGAAGAGCCACATAACCAAACAACTAAAGCTTTCTGAGACACAGTAAAAGCAAAGCATCTTACTTACTTCTGTAAACTAAAATATAAAGTGACACATAAATACTTGGGAATGCCTGAGTTAGATCAAAAGATCTCAACACAGCTTGGAAAACAAACAGGAACAATATTAAATTTATATTAGTTAATGAAACCACTTCTCACACATAAATCTCCAGGTGCTTTGGGAAGGACCCTAGCTATTATTTCACATATAATACTAACTTGTTTATGATGAGGAATTGCCACTAGAATCTCTTTAAAGACACAAATCAGACACTCCGATGTCTTTCTGTATCCTTCTTAACTATTTCTATTCAATTGCAGAGTCAAAGTGACAGATGACTACACTTCTTACTAAGATCTTTACCAGGAGAGAGAAACTAGAAAAAAATCTCAAGACTCAACTTCAGCAATAAGTTAAGTTTAATGAAAGAAAAACAAACGTACCAGGGGCAGTTCAACAGGAAGGGACCTCAAATAGCACTGTTTGAGTTTTTTTCAGCAATCAAAAATAAAATAAAATCACAAAGATTTAGGAAGGAAAATAGCTACTGGCAAATATCTGCAAAAAGTGTATGCAAACAGGTGTTTTCATACATTACACATACTGATCCTAAAACCAATAGCAAAGTCTTTGCTCATCTAGATACAATACAGCATTTCAGTCTTACACTAAATTGCCTCAGTGTTGCGTGAACCAGAGCTCTATTCAGTTACATTTCACAGATGCTTTGGGGAGAGAGAGAATCATAGAATCATAGAATGGTTAGGGCTGGAAGGGACCTTCAAGGGTCATCTAGTCCAACCCCCCTGCAAGGAACAGGGATATCTCCAACTAGATCAGGTTGCTCAGGGCCTCGTCCAACCTGGCCTTGAACGTCTCCAGGGATGGAGCATCCACCACCTCTCTGGGCAACCTGTTCCAGTGTTCTACAACTCTCATGGTAAAAAATTTTTTCCTAATATCCAACCTGAATCTACCTCCCTCTATTTTAAAACCATTACCCCTTGTCCTATCACAACTGGCCCTCCTGAACAGCCTCGCCCCATCTTTCCTGTAGGCCCCCTTGAGGTAGTGGAAGACTGCTATAAGGTCACCCCGGAGCCTCCTCTTCTCCAGGCTGAACAGCCCCAACTCTTTCAGCCTGTCCTCATAGGCAAGGTACACCAGACCTCTTATCATCTTCGTGGCCCTCCTCTGGACCCTCTCCAACTGGTTCATGTCCTTCTTATGTTGGGGGCTCCAGAACTAGACGCAGTACTCCAGGTGAGGTCTCACGAGGGCAGAGTAGAGGGGAAGAATCACCTCTCTCGACCTGCTGGCCACGCTCCTCTTGATGCAGCCCAGGATGCGGTTGGCCTTCTGGGCCGCAAGAGCACATTGCCGGCTCATATTGAGCTTCTCGTCCACCAGTACTCCCAAGTCCTTCTCCTCAGGGCTGCTCTCGATCCATTCACCACCCAGTCTGTATTTGTGCCTGGGATTGCCATGACCCAGATGTAGGACCTTGCATTTGGCCTGGTTGAACTTCATGAGGTTGACACGGGCCCACCTCTCCAGCCTGTCTAGGTCCCTCTGGATGGCATCCCTCCCTTCCAGCGTGTCGACGGCACCACACAGCTTGGTGTCATCGGCGAACTTGCTGAGGGTGCACTCCATACCACTGTCCACGTCACCGACAAAGATGTTGAAGAGGGCCGGGCCCAACACGGACCCCTGAGGGATGCCACTCGTGACCGGTCTCCACTTGGACATCGAGCCGTTGACCACTACTCTCTGAGTGCAGCCATTGAGCCAATTCCTTATCCACCGAGTGGTCCATCCATCAAGCCCATGCCTCTCTAGTTTAGAGAGAAGAATGTCGTGCGGGACAGTGTCAAAAGTTTTGCACAAGTCCAGGCAGATGATATCCGTTGGTCGACCCTTGTCCACCGATGCTGTCACCCCATCATAAAAGGCCACCAAGTTGGTCAGGCACGATCTGCCTGAGGTATGGCTGGTTCATGTTTGGATAACACCGCGCATCAGAAAGCTTGTCTGCTTTTCCCAATTGTACCAATGTGTGTGGTACCTTATAATCTTGCAAAACCTAGAACTTCCCACTAACATGGTCCAATCTCTTTGGACCACCAAACTGCTACGAACACTGTCTGCTGCCCCAAAGCGACTCTTACATACAGACAAGATCCCCAATTGCCTCCAGCCCTCCACTTTAAGTATCACTTGAAGTTGCCTCACATTGAGAGGCTAAGACTAAGCTGCTGCAGAGCAGATGGTAACAATCACTCCAGAAATTCTGCACCTGATCTCCTGTGTAGAGTTGAATACTTTTCTGTGAAAATTCGGGATAAAAACTGCTTTATGCTTGATGATTCTTATTAAATGTTATTATTCAATGATAAGCAAACATTATTTGACGACATCTAGATTGCCATTTCATTTGTACTTTAATGTAGTGAGAAGTAGTGGGTCTGCTGGGCTGAGCAACAGTCCACCGTATCGACTCAAAATTTAACAAGACTGAACAAGCGTAATGAGTGTTTGTGACAGGAGCTGAAAACAACTGGGGCCGTGGAGGGAGGAGATACCAGAACAAAAAAAGGGAAAGGGGCAGACAGACAAGTGAGGAAATACTGTCAAATATTTAATTATCCCAAAGCTTTTCACACACATAAAGTCTCAGAGCTATAGTTTCACGTCTTACTCATCTCCTTACATATGCTGGGTTTTGAACAATTGTTTTCCTGTGAAATTAATCACTCAAGCTTTTGCACTTAGACTTTTCACCTTAGTATCAAAGGGTTTTCTAAGCTACCAAATAGGTTGTTGAGTTCTACATAAAGTAACACGTCTTCAGTAATCAGTATCCAATTTTGCAATTTAACAGTGGCTCTCCTTGGGAGCAGGACCTGCACATGGCTTATCTCAAACAGAGAGGAAATCTGGGCTTCCTCTGGTCACAAGGACTCTAAAAGACCCTCTCACATAATTTGTACTCCTTGTCTAAATCTTTTTATGTTACGGGTAGAAAAGCTTCCCTGAAACAAACATCAGATCCACTAGTGATATTTTAAATGTTGTAGGGTCTGTATCTTAAAATGCCGCTATCACTGAAATGAAGAACAGTTCCTGTTTACTGCAGGACTGAATATAGTAGGTTCTACTATAATTTATATTGTATTTATAATTCTACTAGACTATACATCTTTGAGTTAATAGGAAAAAAAGGGAGGCTTTTTGATACGTGAAAAAACTTTTAAACAAAGACCTGCTTGGTGCAGCTCTTTGACATTTGTATTTCTTTGTGAGAACTTTCCAAGTCATCAGTACAACAAATCATAACACAAGTGCATTTCTAGACCTGTGTGTTCAGATCAGTTAGTCAACACACAAACATTGCCTAGCACTCAAACTCTCCTCTCCAACAGACATTAAATAAGTATCACCTTCTACAAAACCACCTCAGACCTGACATGCGGAAAAGTGCTGTGAACCCAGCAGCTGCACAACACACTTTGTTCACCAAGGCCCCTGTTCTTTTTGTTCCTTCCGCTTTTATGAAGTCTGGAAGATTTGAGGGCACCTGTGATGAAGTGAACGTGTTCCTGAAGCTGTGTGCTTACCTCAAAGCTCCATCCAGGCCTGTCTCATGTTCTTCCCCGTAGTTCCCTGAAGAGGAATTGGAAGCAGCAGGTCTAACAAGCCTAGGGAATTGAGACAGTCTCAGTTTCCAAGAGAAGTAGGTTTGGCATCTCACACAAGCACAGCACACCTGGCAGTAGGTACCAAGTTCACGACTTCACCCCCCCTAGGCCTGTCCAAGGCTCAGGCCACCAGCATGACTTCATCAGAGCATGGGGAAGCTGAGTTCACCCTCTCAGCATCTTCCCCCATGAGCCCACAGGATGCTACCATCAGTTGTTAGTAGTGCAGAATCACTGACAGCTCAGGAAGACTGATGTGGTTCCCTCAAGAGAGATATTAAGACTTTCTATTTAGCTTTGCTAAAATAAAGCCTCTACCACAGACCAGGGAGGGGTGTAGTGAGAAAAAGAGAGGTGAAGGAAGGAGAAACCTCCAAACAATGATCAAACTCTTTCCCTTCTGCATTATTCCTGTATAAAATATCCAATGATGATCTCATACGGTCTGACACAGAGTGAACCCCATCAACTTCAGAATAGTCCTAATGTGAGGCTGAGAAAATTACCTTCTGCATTTGTCAGCTTCAAAACAGAAATTTGTCACAGCAGAAGTTAGCCATTGCTAACGTGTAGGTCAGAAGAATAAGCAAGTCTCTCTGGCTACAGTTGACAAAAGAGAAAGCAGCTCCCTAAAACACAGGAAAGATAATGCACCTGAAGGATGAGCTCATTTTTGCAGACACTGGGCTACTACAAATGGCAGAAACTGTACAACACAGGGGAAGTGGCACTCAGCCTTCTTACCTGTTCCGGTCATTGTACATGGGGAGGAAACGCAAAATCAGAGTGACTGAGGTTGGAAGGGATTTTTGGAGGTCATCTTGTCCAAGCCCCCTGCTCAAGCAGGGATGTCCTGAAGAGTGCATTTTGGATGAAGCAGGAGATGAAAGTGCGTAAAACTGACTTGGTCTCCCTGCTTCTCACACAATTGACATATAAAACTTTCAGGACACAGGCAGCAGAAAAGTTACAAAAGGATAACCACACACGAGTTGCGCTTGCACTTGTTTACTACTCCACTCAAATCTAAAAACCAGATTTAATATATAGTAAGGCAAGCAGAACCAGTTTCAAGATGAGATAAGCAGAGCAGTATCTAATGAACCAAGATTATACAGGGCTCCACTACACCTGTACGTACTTCGAATCATTCCTAAAAGTGAATGAACAGAGAGGGAAAGAACTAATTTTTCCTCTGTGCCAGTATAATCTCTCCACTTAGTAATTCCTCCTCTGGGACTATCTGTCAAGTTAGATCTTACCCTGGGCAAAGATGGGGTAAGAAAAGTAGGAAACACAATACAGGCAATAAAGCTTGGGCACACGTGTGCCACAGACGTCATAATTTCAGAGATCATAGAATCATCTGGTTGGAAGAGACCTTCAAAGATCATTGAGTCCAGACATTCACCCTGCACTGTCAGGGTCCCTAAACCATATTGCTCAACACCAAATCTACACGGTTTTTAAACACCGCCAGGGATGGGGACTCCACCACCTCCCTGGGCAGCCTGTTCCAATACTTCACAACCCTCTCTGTAAAGAAATTTTTCCTGATACCTAACCTAAATTTCCCCTGGCGCAACTTGAGGCCATTCCCTCTCGTCCTGTCATTCATAACGTGAGAGAAGAGACTGACCCCCATCTCCCTACAACTTCCTTTCAGGTAATTGTAGATGGAGGACTGCTATTTTTTCACTTAATCTTATATTTGAAGCATCAGATAGTTACATTTCCAACAATTCCTGCTTCTCTGTATAGATCCTCCCACATAAAGAGAAGGGTACATGGTATATAGAGGTGACCGACCGAATTGTATTTTTCAAAACAAAATTTGGAGACCTCCACCAAATTTGGTTATTAGGATCAAAAGTTGTTCTGAGGTAAGAAAAATGCTAATATAAATGGCAGCACATACGTGTGTGTGTGTGTGTGTACTCACAGACACTTTCCAAGATCTGCATTAGTCCATTTGCTGTCCTGTTCTCCCCATTCCCTGATTACTGAGCAGGCATCTCTTCCACCGAAGGCAGTCTGACCAACAACGACTGCTTGCGAGAAGGCTACACTGGTGCTGGGAGGGAGGCAGGCATTTAGTTGAGCAGATCAGATACAAAAGAGTACAAAAAATGTCTCCTGAAATCAGACATTAAAATGTCATATGTACCTGCAGCCAGGCAAAAAGGAAAATATGATTAGCCAAATTACAGTAAGAGGCTTTTGAAAATAGCACATTAATGCTATTTTTCATGGTAGAAGACAAATTTTATTGCATTTCAGCAAATAAGCTACACCTCCTAAACTGTTTTGTATATTCAATTCACATTTAATGTCCAATGGATTGAAATGTCACAGGAAAAATAAAATAAGAAAGCAGTACCTGGTTTTGTCATTATAATGTAAACTTCAATGCCCGCCCTTAAAAAAAACAAGCCATTGATTTCCCCACGTAGTAAAATATATAGTTTATATGGTATTGATGCTTTATCTTAGCTGAACAGCCAATCTCTAGGTATAAAATAAAGAACTACAAAGATGTGAAGTACATGTACAATATCTTCAAGTATTTTCAAGTATCCTGTAGTATTTTGCACTATGGACAAAAATCATTTCACAATACACAGAAAAAGTTAACTCTGAATAGTTTCACTGCAGAAATCTTAACATATTAATGAATTCAAAACACATAAAAAGTATTGATCACTCAGCTAGTAGGTCCCATTTGAACAATTTGAAAAATACTCTTTGTAATGGAAAAAGTTGTGGAATAGTTCTTCAGTTCATGAGTATGTTTTCAGCTACAGAATGTCAAACAGTTACGTTAATGGCAGGTAAAGGCTTTTTTCATATAAACTTATCATCATAGTATTTCATTACATTTAAACCGAGTCTTTGTTAATTTGCATTTTCTTTCTGTATAAAGTATCATTGTATCAACTCTGACAGCATTAATCAACGCAGCATAAATAATTGATAGGTGATAGCCCGTTGTGGTTTTTTTTCCCCCCCTCAAATGAGGTATCAGCTTGTAAACATGTCTGGCCAATTTAGCACTATATATTTACTGCATTATGAACTACTTACTTTTTATCATATTTCTCTTTACAGAATGCATGTGTGCTCTTAAAAAAAACACCCAATAAACAAACATTCTCTTTTCCCATTAACTGTTACAAAAAAAACCCCAAACAACAAAACGGTACAGCCACATTAACCTGCACCTACCGAACCTGCTCTCATTTCAGAAAAGTAACAAGAAAAAAAAAAGGTTACAATTGCATTATTCTATAGCTCATTTCGGAACAAAAAATGCAATGCAAGTTTTAAAAAAGGAGCTGGATTTTACAAAGCTCTAGTTAAAAAGATGGTGACCATTCCATTTGTTCTTATACAGTCATCCAATTCAGCAGAATGGCACAGAAGGAGCCAATACTGGATCTTAATATTACTCTGCGGGACTGATGGTAGCTTCCTCAACGAAAGAAGTAGGTTGGTTTGTGGCAAACACTGAAGAGTGGTAGGGATTATGGCTGCTACTACAGACTGAACTGTTCTTACATATGCTAGACAAATCTCTTCCCAAAACTCTAGCACAGGCTACCACATAGCTATATTTAAATACCTCGGTCTTCCTTGGTGGCCTCTAGATCCAACGAGATCTGCTGCATTTCAGAACCTTCTACTGGTCCTTCAGTGGAGCAAATCCTTCCAGACTTGGAAGTCCATAGCAAAAAGTGCTGTGAATCCTAATGGGATTAAGCATAGACCCCCTGCGAGAGATGCAGGAAGAGTCTATCACAAAGTGGTCTTTCCTGTGAAAATAAAGTAACTGAGGAGCTGGGAAGATGACCTCTGCATCCTCCTTTTGCACTTGGACAGCTAGCACACAGGGTGCTGTCACTGGTGGGCAGCTTCATCCTCATGTGCTAGCCAAAGAACCCACCACTTGAGAACCAGCAAACCCCTGCCTGTGTCCATCCCAGGTATCACTAACTGTCATAGTAAGGCCAAAAAGATCCACACCAAAGGAAGCCATTAAACCAATAGTATCATGTCACACTAGGTGAACTTGTGTAAATAAAAATAAAAAAGAAAAAAAAGAACCTTAATTCAGGGTTAATTACCTCATGCAAGACAAAATTAATCCATACTTAATACTATGGGAGATATGGTTTTAATAGGATCAACTAGTTTGTTAAGGTCAAAATAATTAATCCAACTCTCCTTTTTTATGTAGGTGTACTCTCTGTGAAATACACAGGCCTAGTAAAGTTGTCATAAAGACAGCAGAAAGCACAGCAAAATTATATTTTCACCATTCTCAATACATGAATACGCAATTTGGGGCAAGCATATAAAGACTATTAAGCTGAATACATGAAATTCATAGAATAAAATACACCTGTTTTATCTTTGCCCTTCCAAAGTTGGAAAAAAAAACACCACCACCACCAAAACAAACCTGCACACACAAAATGCTTCTGTGAAATGCTCCTGTAAGCTCCAGACTGTGAAAGAATTCACACCCACCCAGCATGAGAAGTGGCTTGGACATTGCCCTTGCATCTTTCTAATGCTTCTGTGAAATCAAAAAAGAATCTTGCTCTCGTAAGTAGTGACAAAGGAATTTCTCAGTTTAATAATGAAATAAATAGGACAAAAGTAAAAAGAGTCAAAAATTTAATACATGTGCTATACTCATAAATTATGGAAATAAAACTATCACAAGATGTGACTAAGCTGTAGGTAAAGAAAAGGTGCTATAACATTGTATGAACCGAAAAACGTGGGACTCTGTTTCTCAAAAGAGAGACAATATGGAGATAAGTTTATACAGTGGAGACCTCTTAAATACACAGCCCTGAACTTCTGTACAGTAATTTGTGCTGCTGACAAATCAGCCTGTTCTTAAGTCACATATTCATTTCAAAGAGGTTTTTATCAGAGGGTTCAAATGAACAGAGATGCCTTCAGGCATTTGCCAAGTTCCAGATCTCCAATAAATTAAACTTTCAAAATGTTTGTGTTTTATTGTAGAAGTGGACTAAAGCTTTCTCTGCTAAGAACAAAAGCATCCCAAATGAGGCAAACTGCGACAACAGGACCCAAGACATATTCATTCAAAAGGAAAAGAAAAAACTTTACTGCTCACTGTTGTTTCAGAAAAATTAAGAAATTCTTATATTTGTTAGTCGTAGGTATACCATTACTATTTTTGTGGGGGCATAAATATCTTTCTTTAGTCATCTGGCATTTGAGGAACTCATGTCTCTCTTTATTAGCAGTTAAGAGAATTACCAGCAGCAACCATATACCAAATTTCAAAAGGCTGGTTCAAGTGGAAAGACTTTTGTGTTATGAACAATTATTCCAGGTTTTTCATTTAAGTGGGCTGCACTGTAAATTCTGAATTGCAATATAATATAGCTAGTTGTATCATAGAAGATTTTTTTTTTAAAGCCAAACTTACAAAACACAACGATAGGTTAAATAAATAAAAAACATCAGTTAAAAAACACACTTAAATTTCTTCTGTGCAATTACGTACCAATATGAAAAATATTACTTTGATCTCTGCACATTTCATGGTTCAGTCTCCTGGATTTCACTAAAAATAATACTGACAACAAAAATAAAGGAAAAAATGATTTGTTGACAAATCAGTGCTTTGGAGCTATTAAAAAAAAGCACACGTCAGATTTGTAGTTTCCTTGCAGCAGAACATGACCTGATACGTTAAAAATCAAACATTGGTAATAATGTTAATATATAAAATATTAGTTTAAAAACTATAGAATGACCTTCTCAGCAGAAATGGAGTGTATACATTGGGGTCTATGACATACAGCATATCTGAAGGCAAGTTCACAGAATGCTGAAAGGCTCGCTGCACGTTTTCTATGGCAAGGAAATACTGCAGCTTTAAAATAAGCTGCACAATACTCATCTCTATCTCTTTCACATGAAAGTGTGTAAAAAGCAAATCAGCAAATAAACTCTAAAATAGATTTATACCAAAATCCTCTTTTTTACACTGAGTTTACAGCTTCTATCCATTTGCCTGTACTATTTTTGGAGTTTCCTTCAAGAAAAGTCAAAGTTGCATTTTAGAGCGATGAACAAGTTCACGATACAATGTACTGGCAGACAGAACTTTTGCATACTAACGAGATTCACTCCTTGTTGCTTTTCTTCTTTTTTTTTAAAAGATAGTTTTTCCCATGGGACAAGAGGTCAAATATCAATTCCTTTGACAAGAGATGCCTCCAGCGTAATGTTGAACTCCTGCAAGGTCTGTAGCACTCGAATCAGAGAATTCACAAGAGTATGATCCTTAATCAGTGCTATGTCTTCATACATCTGTGCTGTGATCGGGCAGTCTGCAAGCAAGGCGATCCAGTGATGCAAAAGGTGGTCTCTGACAATGTGGCAATTTTCAGTTTGGAAATAAAAATAAAGCCAAGTTAATTTCTCATTTTCACTGACATTATTTTTATTCTTTGCCTTCTAAACCGACCTATCATCTTCTCCACATATTTTTATAAGGCAGTGAAGGGGGCGTAACTGCCTTTGGGACTTCTTTAAGTAGGGAGCATCCGTGAGAGACGTGTTTCTAAGCTTTCCACCCCTCAAATCAAAAAATACGCTTCCCAGGAGGCCTGGAAGTCCCAAGCACACCCAAAGTCACCCGCCTGCTCCATTGCCTTTGTGCCAAGAGGCTTCCAGATGGCCCGAGCCTCCCTTCTACTCAACTCTACAATGAATAGGTGAAGATTTCACCCAGCCATTAACTGGAGAGGCCTCACTGATGGACGGTTTTCTGTTACTATTTTCCAACCTTGTGAGCTGTACATGACAGGGAGGCTATTCACGCCAGCCTACTACCTTCCTCTCTTGATTCAGCTGCATAGCTCTTTGGGATACTTCATTTTGTATCTCGGATTTACCATACTTCACACGCCTAAGAACTCAGCCAGGGCATGGTTCACTTGATCCTTCTTTAGTAACATCAAAGAACTGTATAAGCAATACTCAAACTGCACAATCCAGCAGTTATGTGGCTTTATCTTACTAATATGCAACATCTTTTTCATTTTAATAAAATATTACTACTACTACTAATAATAATGATGAAGTTTCTTTATACCTGGCTCCAAGACACACCAGCATCTGAAACTTGCCATCCTTCCCAATGTTTCTAGGGGTGTTGTTGATAGCAGTGATAAAGCGACAGAAATTCCTGGCCCTTGTCTGCCAGTTCTCTTCTGGGACCATTTCATTCTGCTCAAGGGTCTCATAGTACGTTTGTGCTTTTTCTTAAAAGAATGGTGGGAGATAATGAAGTTTCATCAGTGCATACAGCAGTCCTAAAATATGTGAAATATCATTCTCTTGTGCTTGGAATAAAATAATTAGGCACTATGGCCTTCAAATTTAGATGACTACATTTAATACCACGTCAGTATAATGCTTTCCCTATAAAAATGCTTACAAATTCATAAGGCTATTGATGCCTGTATCAGATCACTGGCAAATCAGCATGAGTGTCTGCATCATGGAGGGGACAGTTAAAGTTGAAAGGCCTTGATTCAAAGCTCATCCATATATTTCCTTAATAATTATGTCTAGGCATTGTCTTTTTCTGTTTGATTCAGTCCTGTGTTCCTCGTATGTAAACCTGAGATTCCACTTCTTTCCCTCTGAACAGTGCTAAAGAAGTTCTAATATCTACTGAAGTTTGAGATACTACAGTAAAATGACGATATAGGAGATGTTGCTAAGATGTCTCCAAGAAGTATGCTGTTCATACCAGCTGAGACACAGTGGTGATGATAAGGAATGCGGATGGATATATTTCGAAGACTCAAACAGGCTCTGGTATGTCTTCCTCTGACTTACCTAAAAAGTCCCAAATAAAGACGTTTTTGAAGAGTCTTGGTGATTTAAATCCATGTTGAAACACTTGCTCAAGAGCTGAAACAAGTCCACTTTCTCCACACAGCAACAGCGTCAGACTGCCTCTCTGCCAAGCACATGCAGAAAGCAGACACACTTATTATCTCAGTTTGGACACAAAAGTGTCTCATGCATCTATTACTGAAAACAGTTTTTAAATAAATAGATGCCCAAAGTTACAATCTACTGTCAAACGGTGGCCCCAGACAGGATGGCTCAGTTCTCACAAGTGCCGAGCACTGAAAAATTTGTTAACCTCTCTAAGAATGAGGCTGAACAAAGCAGTCTCAGGGCCTCCTCATCATCAAATGAAGCCACAGAAAGGCCAAGATGAAGATTATGAGCAGGTTTTACCTGTAATAATGACCACTGTACAGAAAATTGAGAAAATATTTTCCTCTTTTACTAAGCAATAAAGATCACCAGTCCATTGTAGCAGGTGCCTTGAACTGTTTGGTTATCCACAAAAACAACATTTAATGCAATTTTTAAACCTCAGAAAAAAAACCCAATTCTTCTTTAGAACATGATGGTAAATTCTATTTTGCAAAACCAGTGCATGACCACTTGAGATTATTGTGTAAATGCGATCATCAACCAGAAAGATACTGCATATGAGTTTGCCACGCTATACTGAACCTAGAAAAGATAGGTGCAGAAGGAACGGGATCTATTTGTAAAAAATCAATGACTTTCAAGAGATATCCATGCAAGAGCCAGCACTGCTCTACACCACTCCTGCTCACAAGGACTGGACTGTGATGCTTTAACAGAGGCATGCTTCTTACACCTGTTTCAGGAAATAACTGCTGTGTCAGTTAAGATGATTACACGTGTACCAGAGTCATCTTCTGCTTCACTTGCAGGGGCGTAACTGTGGGTGTTTGGGTGTGGGTCTTTTTTGTTTCTTTTGTTTCATTAAAGTGGCCCATAGATTTTCACATTTTAAGTAGCAAAACAGGCACATTGTAAATGTGAAGTGTCAGTTAATCCAGAACAAATTAAACAGGAGGCAACACTTTCGACAGTGGCAGGAGTAGAATCCTCAGCAGAATTTGACTAATAACACAATTTCCAATACCAGAATATTAACATTTAAATTAACAGAAGGTTCCAGTTAGTGGCAAAACTGAGTTACTTGAGGACGTACTATTCCAACAGTTTAGTCTCAGTATCTCACTTTTGGTTCACTTAAGGAATTTCCAAACAGATGGCTGTTCATTCAGTTTAGTTATTTCTGTTACATATTCTCCCATGCTTACTAATAAAAGTTTTAAGTCATGAGTGCTGCTACACAGACAACAACTCCTCACCTCCTTCTCTGGCTTGTGGAAATGCTTAACAATACCATTGACAGCTTCACCAATAGCTTCTTGTATCTGACCAGTATTTAACTCTGCAAAACACAAAAATATATCCAGTCACTCTGTAACAGCTTTAGAAATTGTATCTGTGCATGAAGGATAAGACATACCACAAAAAAAAGAAGAGGAGCATGAACCAGTAAAACCTATGGTGGCAGTGAAAAGGCGCTGGACTGTGGGTAACAGAAATCCAATTCTACTTTTATTTACTGTGGAGGAGGTAGAAACGGAGATGGTTTGGTTTTATATCGAAGTTAACATTGTGGTATTTCAACACAACAATAGGTGGAAACGGTTTTAACATATTACGTGAATTTTCAGACCAGGGCCTAAGCTAAGAAAAGGAGCTGTGCTTTCATTAGGACCATCAAATCCAGGCATCCTGGAAATACTTCCAGTGATAGTTTCGCTTGGGAGCAAAGTAACCACCTGGTTTATCAGGAATAAGATAACCCCAGAACAGTGATATCAATAGAAAACTAAAGTCCATTAATAGAAACCACTAATAAGCTTTTTCATCCATGAATGATAGAGAGAGACAGGACAGCAAATTTAGCAAATTTCTGCCTTTCTCTGTAGCACTCACTCCACTAATGAAGGACAAGAACACAGAAAATAGCACTAGGGCAGCTAAGCACTGGACCAGGAGTCCAGAGGCATCTTCCTTCCATCCTTGGAGACTTTCAAAACTTGAGTCAATAGAACAGGTTGCTCTGGAAGTAGCTGGACTTTGAGCAGGGGCTTGGGCTAAGCAAGTTTCACAGGTCCTTTCCAAGCTACAGTTCTAAAATACAAGAAAATCTACAGTTCTGTTTGCAAGCAGCTCTCCTCAGGTGACAATGTGGAACAGTACAAGACAAGACATCCCCCAGCACTCACTTGGCTTATTGTTTGGCGATATAGTGACAAATCTTCTGATCATGCTTGGTGACTGCTGCAAAGGAGGGGTTCGGCACTGCCGCTCATCAGCCTCAGTGTGGGAAGTCAGCAACTCTCCCACCAGGATCCTCTCTAAGCTGCCATCATCCATTCCCTTTCCAAGCCACCTTCCACAGGGAAACCTAAGAACACAAACAAGATATTTGGATCAAGTCCTTCAACTCAGATTCAATTTCATTCCAAAGACTTTCAACGGCAGTTGCATAAAACCCAAATTCTGCTAGAAGAGTTATTGGAAATACTTCACTTATCTAGCAACGAGAAACAAAGTCTTGGGTTCGGCTTTTGCCAGCAGAGGGAGCAAAAGTAAAACAGCTTTTCAGTTCCAGGTTCGTACTAAATGTTACACTAGATGATCCGCAAAGCAAACAATGGCAGATCTTGTCTTGTGTCCTATATGCAGCACATGATTTGAGGGCTGCAGAAGAAAAAGAGGTAGAAGGGGAAGACCCACTACACACTATAGGTGGGTGGTGAAATACATCTATGCTTTTATTGAACACATTACATAGCAGTCCAGCCACAATTAAAAAAACCACAAACATATACTTAAATGCCAAAACACCAATATATCTATTGAAATTGGGATAACTCAAACACTAGAAAGCACATGTGCTCACTTGCTCATTATCACTTTCTATGAACCAACGCTGATGTCAGTTTAATCAGCTTAATCAGAAAACTGAACAGCATCCAAAAATAGAATCTTGCCTCTTCATTTAATCACAAAGAAACTGGCATGGAGAACTGAGTGGACTTACTAATTTGTCATCAACATGAGCCTGACAGTTTCTCTAAAGGACAGGGTATCAAACTATGCTTTACCTAACACAAATAAATTGAATTCTTACTGCAAATCTCATCCCTTTACTTTCACTACGCAAACACAGGTTTCTAACACTCATAAGCCCTTGTGTTCCAGCTTGTGTCCAAAGATCTCCCTGTAACACCTCGGACACTCAGTCTTAATACAAAATACCACCCCTATTTGGTTAAGCAGCAAGCTCTAACTTGCTATTTCTTCCTTGGGCTCAAGGCATATTATTTTTAAGATGCGCAACAGTCAACTCAACTTCTCCACCAATGTTCTGAGGCTAGACATGAGCATCTGCAAACTGAAAACTATGTTTAATTTTGTAAGAATCACGACTTGTTTAATGCCAGAAGCCAAATGACCTTTCTATGCCTTCAGGTAGCAGCAACTGTAGACACAGAGTCCCAGGAGATAAGACCTTTCTAATCAAACAAGCCCTATTGTGCCAGCTCCCTGCAGAAATTCTACTTACCCAACATGAAATGTCAGGATGATACTTACTTGTAAGTATGCCCTGTTATTTCATTTCTGACCATAACATATTCCACTAGCCACTTGGCATACAGCCCTGAATTATCATGTCCTATTTGCACTGTGGTCAGTTTTCCCAGGTTCTGGCACTGTAAATTAAACAAAGAGTTTGTCAGAGCAAACTGAGAGAGCAGCATGTTGGAGGAGTAAACCATTAGAGAACACGCTCAGGGAATCAGAAATCTCGTTCTCCTTTTATGACTGACTGATGATTGATTCTGGGCTTTTCAGGGGTAGGCTGCTTTATTTGTTTTTGTTTGCTTGGTTTTATTAAATACTATTTTGATCAGCAGAGAGAACATCAGTTGAACCAGATTTTTCAATCAAATTTTAACCAATGCACACATACACACAAAAATCAGAGCAGAGCCACTTCTTTGTTTCCAACAGAAGAGGATATGACACCTCCCACCATTACAGCACAAAGTTGTAATATAAAGACAATCTTGTCCATCCTTGCACTAAGGATTTGTCAGCCATTTTGCTCTGCATGTTATCAAATATAGATTAAATTTGCTATGTATAGGCACAGGAAATATTAGTGTGCAACTAAGCACAGACTAAAGATATGAAATGTATGGCAAGACAGTACAGCAAGAGGAGAATTTAAAACTGAAGATCCAAAGCATTTTTTGTTTCAAGCAATACAAACCTCAAAAGTCATTTCTAATATATTCCTGGGGATCTGCAGGACTCCTGTTTCACCCAGTTCTCCCGAGATACAGATCCAAGGATTGGCTGTAAACATTGAGCCACCAAGTTTTTTGCTAGGAACAATCAATATATGGTATGGTATCACTGCAAACACAAGAAGAAATAACACTTCAAAAAGGAAGAAGGATAAGTATGTAACCTCTTTTATGAAGAGAGGGGGAAAAGAGAAGTCATAAAATAATAATGCAGTACCATGAAATGGTAAACTAACATCAGAGCTGCTATTTAATCATGCTAACACTTGCACACTAAGCACTGATTGACAATCAGGAAGTGTTTGTGTAGCAGTCATTAAGAAGCAGAGCTGATAGCAAAACACTGTCAAGTGAAAAAAGAAATATGGATGGAATAATGCCTTTATACTGGTATCATAATTTTTCATTTACCAGCCTCAAAACACGTCATGCAGATAGTTACTTGTCCCCAGCTTAGAGACAAGGAAATAAAGACAGAATATTAATGTATCCAGGACTCGCTGTAGCTCAGCGTGCAACTCACTGCTCAACTCCCAATTGCCTGCTTTTCTGTGTGCAGGTATGCACACTACACAACTAACACCAATGCCCATTCAATTACTAACCAAAGCCTTTTTTACAGAGCTTGCTTGTAGCAGCATTCACTACTGTGGCTGAAGAAATTCAGCGAAAATACACTATAATGCTGCAAGTTTCTCTGTACCATGTTGCTCTTCGTTATGCTAACCATAAGGTTTCTTGATTTTAAAAAGAACAGAAAACTTTTTTCTCCTCTAACTGGCACCAGACACGCGCTCAAATCCCCTCATTTACCAGTCACTAATTCAACAAAGTCATACCTCAGCTCCTTCTCTGACTCAGGAGGCATGCGCTCCTGAGGAAATGCATGTGCTTTTCAATCATCTAGCATCTCATGCACAGCCTCCTATTAACCAAACTTTTATAACAAAATCCAATTATCTGAACGGTCATTGTGTTTCTTGGTGATCTGCCCTTCTTTTATAGTGCATAAATGGATTACAGTTAGGGCTTTTCAGCTGAGGCGTTTAATAAATTTCTCTCTCAATGTCTCCTCAGCTGTCAGTGCCCTCAAGAAAGCATTTGGTGGTTGGATTTTCTTAACAGCTTGATGCATTAGTAGCATTTAAGAAGGAATTAAAATGTTTCTCTTTTCATTTTCTGTGCTGATACTTTTAAAATAAGTGACAATTTAACTGCATGCAGCAGACCAGACTTTAGCATTGTCCAGAACTTGCCCAGAACAAGACCAAAACCTATTTTGCTTAGGTGGCCTGCTTGCTTTTTCTTTCATACACACAAACACAGATCCGAAAAACATACCAAAGGTAGCTCCTACCATGGGGTCAGAGGGGTCCTTTCACACACTCCCACCCCCAATTTTATAAGCCTTGCTAAAGTCTTTCCTTATTCTGCCTTAACAGTGAGGTCCTGTGGCAGCAGGCATACAAATGCACGAGAACTCTGTAACACCTTTAAGCATCAGTAACAATAGGTTAAAAGTTTCTCTGGGGCATCTTTTTAAAAAAAAATAAAAAAAAAAAAAAGAAGAAGAAGGTGGTACTTCAATGTGTCGCAGAGTTCTGATGTACCCCTCTATGGGCATTTCATTGTTATTCCAAATTCAAAGGCAGGCATGCGGCAAAAGTAGCGCGAGCATAAAAAGGGGAAAGGGTTTTTTTGTTTTCTTTTTAATTCCTAGCATATGTTAATATTCTTACCTTGATAATGAACAATCTATACTGTTCTTGTTTAGTATGATGCAAACAAGCCCACCACAAAATTTTGTGTTGAGAACTCTTCCCCAAATAAAAGGATTAACGCTGCATATTTTACCAAGTTAGAAACAAAACCCTTTAGTGACACAGAGAGAGACACTACTGCCCATCAGAAAGGATCACAGGAATAGCAATACAGCATACATAGATGGACACCAGGAAGAAGGCAGAACGATTATATTAAGGCATGTTGCTCAGAGCTGCTTAGAATTTTGGATAAAGACTCAACCAAATCTGGAAATCAGAGTTTCAGGGAAAGCAAATACTTACAGATTGTTGTGAAAACATTGGTAAAACAAAAGTAATCAACAGCATTGAACGACAGGAGATGATATAAGAATTGTTCTTTCTCATCATCACAGCGGAGGAATGCATAACGCTTGTAGAGTTTTCTGACAAAGCAAAACAAATAATCTGTCATAGTAACAAGATGCTTTCAGTGAAATGTTTTCTATTGTGCATATTTATTAGGTAAACTATGAAGAATGTGCAAGTGATTACAAATGACAAGTGATACTGGTAGAGCCAACAGCATTTAATGTGCCAAGATATGTCGACACTCTGCAAGTCTGAAGTCTTCCAAGTGCATCAGTCCAATACTTCTCACTACTTTCCATCCCTTGAAAGCAACGTTTGGGGTGGTCTTAGGGTCTTCTCCCACCCAAGAACACCCCAAAAGATGGAAAAAGGAATTTTGTACTTTCTTGGAAAAAATTCTCCGACTTCTTTTGGCCATGTAAAATGACAGAACTGAAGTAAACAGAGCCCTCATAAATTCCTTCCGAGCAGATGGTGCTGTGGGAGAGTCCTCCAGAACATGACATAAGAGGTAGAAGACTGTTTTTAAAGGACACTAGGGCAAACAGTGGGGCAATCTGCTTCTCTTAGGTTATAGGTGATAACTCAGGACCTACAATAACCTGCACATGAAGCCAGGGAATAGCTTCAGTGTCGACAGTGCACAGCTCCTGACATAACTGAAATCGTAAGCAGGCAAAGGTGGCCTAAAGTCTTGCTTTTCCCTTTTATTGGGTTGCAAACTCTGCTAGGACTGCAACATTGCACAGAACTGCAACTTCGTTTATGCAGAAATATGAAAAGATCTAGCTCAGTAGTCACCTCCCACTAGTGGAGACACTAATGCCTATGCAGAAGAATGCACTGTAAACAGAAACAATCCTCTATACTTATTGAAATTACTCAAACACATTAGAGAATTTAACACTGCACGACTTGCACCTGAGAAACCTTGAAAAGAATTTACAACCTTAACTTTTCCAAGTGCAAATTTTGACTGGAAAATACTCTTAAAAAGTTACTCACTTGTACATAGCAACCACCACTACTTTTGTTAATTATGCAACCAACAAATAAGACCAGTGTTGGCGAATAATCATAAAAGAAGAGCATGCCAAGATGCATCAAAATCCAACCGATGCTAGAGGAAAATTCATGCACGCATTATGTTTTGAATAAGGTGTTAAAAGTGCTGAGACAGCCATGGATAGGTTCTTCCTGCCAGGAAGGCATCCTGACAACTCCCTTCAATTCCAGATATCAACTACAAAAAAGTCAGCAAGTGACTCACAAGCCAGAAATTTGCAAAACAAATCAATGAGGATTAACGCACACACATATTCTTACTTACACAACAAACATAACACTAGAGATTGACAGGAAATGTTCAATGGAAATAAAGACACTGAGCCTTAAATCAGCATAACCTGCTTGTAGCCACAAGAGTAGCAAACCCACAAAGGTCTTATGGTGACTCTGACCCACATGTTTAGACAGCCTGTCACAGGGTATGTGCTGTCCTGCCTTTTCAAATTGTAAGATTTCTCAGTTTACTCATGCATGTAAAGGTCTCAGGGAAGTGAAGCTATGTGATTTCCTTCTGTTCCCTAACTCTAGTCTCTTCGCAGACTAGAAAGAAACCAAACATGTTTCAGTTTTCTTGCATTTTTTAGCAAACGCCAAATGAGGAGAATGGGTTAATTAAAACATCTAGCAGTCGCTTCAAAAAAGAAAAACACACAAAAATGTTAACTATAAAATGGCAGAAGTTGCACAATTACTTTTAGTACCTCACTGAACTTGGCACAGCTTCCTCTAAAAACAAAAAATAGAGCACGCTTTAAATCCATGTTGCCTAGAACACCTTTCTTTAAGTAGGATATCTAGACATGCAGCACAGAGCATACAAGATTACAAAGAATTTGTGTCATTCCTGTGTAAGTTGCTCCTTTGCCTGTCACTTTCATTTAAAACATATTTTTGCTACTGTCTCACTCTGTTCTAGAGAATCAGAATTTGTCTGATAGATGAACAATGCACTGGCGAGCATTAAGACAGTTGGGTTTTTTTCTTCTTTTTGGAGGTGGGAGTGAGGTGGAGTGCAGTGAAATGTGGAAAGTCCTCTCACAGCACTTGTTCTGCATGGGACAAGCACTGCTAAATTTAACCTGGTCTGGACTCTTGACTTCACTGGAGAGGACTAACCTTAATTTAGAGATATAGGTAGATTTATTAGGCGTCCTCACTCTGTCCTTCAGATTTCCTTTGCCTGTTGTTGGAAAGCCACAGCTTCATCAGAAAGTCCAATAATACAAGGCAAATCTCAAATCATTAACAGCTGGGTTTCGGGGCGACTGAGAGAGGGAAGACGTTTCTTGGAAGGTGGTGTAAGAGGGAAGAAAGGAAAGGAAGAGTAGACAGCACAAATTAAGCTGTCTCCAGAAAGAAGTCAATTAAAGCTAATAAAAATTACTAGGGCCCATACAAAAGAACCTTTAATTTCCACACAGTAAACAGTATATTCAACCTTATCATCATTTTTTTTCTGCACAGGTTATACTAAATAAACCTCAAATTGTTACTCCTAAAACAGCATTAAATATGGCCTGTACTTTGATTTGTGCAACTATGTACAAAATATTTACAAAGATATTATAATGTACATATGCTCTAGACATCACCATGTTAAGTAAACAGGTCCTTGTGCTGAGCATTTCTGCTTTTGCCCTTCAAGTTGCATACTTATAAAAAGCACTAAGACAAAGTACTTTTGACAGAGTTTAAGCCACCAGAATTTGGACCTCTCTCCAGGTTCAAGTCTTCAGTTCTCACTCACATCCCCCCTCCCCTTCAGTGCTTCATATACTTCTCCTATTTTCACAATCACTCTTCAAATAGTGTTTTGGGTCTCAATGGTTGGGTTTTTTTCATATTTTTTTTTATTACTTCATATACGAGGAACGAAAGTCACATATTTTGAAATGTTTAGGAGAAGTAATAAAAAAAAAGATCCATAATAGCAGATATTTGACTATTATGAAAATAATTCACCTTATGTTCTTAAGCTGGCTATAAATGCAAAACCTTTACTGTAGAGGAGAGGACAAACAAAGCTGAGACACTGTCAGTTTGATCTAGAGATGTGGACACTCATGGTCTGAAAGATTTAGCTGGAAGATTTCAAAAGATCACCAGATCTCATCTTGAGTTTATTGCCCCAAAATGAGATGCAAGAACTGATCACAGCCTTCCTAGCCATCTTCAAGGTAGTGCATGTACACTGTTCATCTGTTCTCTTAAACCACACGAGAACTTGATTTTACGTACGTTATTCTACATGACACTGAAAGGAATCACAAGAATGTCTCAGATTTGGAGACAGAAGTGAGAAGCTAAGGAACAGTCACTTTGAGTCACATTAACAAGAACCACAGAAGCACATCTGGATGCGCCTTTACATTCTTCATATTGTGACAGAACTGCAACCAGGACCTAAGCTGCACTTTGCCATACATTCCAAAAACACACAAATAACCCAAGGAAAAAAAAACAAATCCCACAGTTACAGAAAGGGTGACAAGATAACAAGCTTGACTCAGCAAAGTAGTGGCATTTGGACTTATGTCTTGTTTAATTTAATCCCTAATAATTTTTGAAGATTTCACCTCAAAGTTGCAGGCAGTCTGCACTGTCAGAACTGATTCAGTAACTGAAGAACCCCAGCATTGAATCATAATTCCCAAATAGCTCATACACAGGTACAGAGGGATACTTGTAAGGTTAGGTCGTTCTATTCCTTTTGCACTCTGCTAAGCAGAGGAAAGAATAGGTACTTTTAGGTTTTTGAAGCCAAACAATTAAACAGGTTTAATTTTTAAAAGCTTTGCCCAAGATAAACCATCTTACTTTGTGAGTTCATGATCTGAAAGCAGCTGTTTTAGATGCCTAGAGAGCAACTTCTTTTCCATAGAGAGACGCACCCAGGCTCTGGCTTTGCCAACATCTGTTTTGATCTCACTAATGTTCTGGATATGCCTGAAAAGCAAAAAAGAAAAAAAGAAAAGACATTGCCCAGTATTTTCAAAGTGTGACGGTTCTTTTGAAACAAGCTAGCTTGAAGAAGGAATTTTGCCAAGAACACAAAATATCAGGCAAACTACTGGAAAAAGAGGCATGATCACCTTAATATTCAGCACTATCTAAATTCCTTGCATCTCCAGCTGAAAAATAGCAAGAGCCTGAAAAGGAATTATCTGCAATGCAGTGCCCTATTTACAAAATTCTAAACCAGGCCCGTTGCCTCACATGATTTAAGAATCATTCTGGACCTTATCACTGCAATATTTATGGCTGAGTGCTTTGGAAAATTAAATGCTGTCTTTGCATGCTCAATAGTAATTCTGTGCATACAAGACACAAATAATGTATTTCGAAAGGACAAGCGTGTCCCTTGAAAATCCTCAATTCACTCCTCCCCACTGAAAAAAATAGATGTTGTTTAACGAAAAAGAGGAAAGAAAAATCCTTTCAAAATTAATTTAGAAGTTCTGCATGTTGTTTTTTGATGTATTGAAAATAGGCCATTGAGCAGAAGTTCGTTTTCTCCACGTTACAGTACTCAATGTTAGATAAGCCCATTCTTTAGATCAAACAACTTCTTAAAACTGCTTTCTTTACTGAAAAGCAAGAATGAGCTCAGAGCTACACAACCAAGTTGGCAATGACTGGGAAAATACATACGCTACACCCACATCTCTGTGGAAATAAAACAATACAGAACACTTACAAAAAAATGAAAACTGTGTCAGAGTATTTCTACAAGCTAGTAGCTGCCACGACAAAAATCTCCATGGTATAAAACATGTTTTTGTAAAGGTCAATGAAAAGGTTGCACTATATACTCTAAAACAGTTCAGCAGTTAATAGTTTAAACTCACCTCATATCCTGGATGAGAGAGATTCTAAGAGGCGACATGGCCGGACTGCTATCAGACTTTCTCCTTTCTGAATCAAGAAGTATTCCTAGATTCAAACAGAATTTTATGTTAGTAGAAATCTATCTAAATATTTTTAAATCAGTATAAAAAAGAAGGTGAAGTAACACCAACTTGCACTCTTGCATTATTGGTGACTCACTGCTTTGTGAAGATATCGTGGCATATTTCCACTTCAAATGACATGAAAATCTAATATGCTACACAGATGGTTACACAGATCAGCACACACTGAGCATTAACACATTAATAAGCTTAGATTCAGCTGACATTAGTATGACATTAAATGGCTTAAGACATATACTGATCAAACATTATTTTCTGAAGACTACCCTATTTTCTCTCTACATAATAAAACTGACTGGCACTGTTGACACCAGAAACCATTGTTCAACATGTTTTTCTCAGCATACCATACATCATATGCTTAACTAACCTATCACTTCACACACTCCTGTAACACCACTACTTTTAAAAATAGTACATTTGGGTTTTTTTAAAGCACTATTATTACTCTTATCTTTCAAATTCCACTCTAGAATCAAGTTGTATATTAAATACAGTCCCTGCCCTCATTCCCAAGTTACAAAGCATAAAACTGATTGTAACTTAAATCTCATACACAAAAACACTACGGACCAAGTGACATTCAGGAGACCTTAATACTTTCCAAATCTTTATTTTTTATTGCTTACAGGACCTTGTGCATGTTAGTAATGCTCAGCTCTTTGCCTACAGTAACTTTAAAAAAAAACCAAAAACAAAACCCAAAAGACACCCACTGCCTCTCTCAAACCCATTGTTCTCTCTGAAGTTACATCCTATGCCCCCATCTGACACAAGTATTAGTGTTTAAAAATTACATGAATAACCTTAGGAACAGGTTATCAGTGGATCTTATACACAATATTACTTTTACTGCAACACTTGATATAAATGAAAATGTGTTTCTTCGGTGTTTTTTGTAGGTTTTTAAATGTCTTTTTCTTTTAAACAATAAGCCTATTGTTCAGTTGTTTTTCAATACAGAAAGTAAAATTTCAGGATGCACACCACAATTTTATATACTCATACTTGTTTTCCACCCCCATCCATAACATAATACACTTTGCCAGTCACACTGTGACTACGTGTCATATGGAGTATGGTATATCAGAGCAATCCATTTTAAAGCCTATCTTTGAAATATCAAACATTTGGATTGAGCCCAAACAAAATATATTGAGACAATACACCAGGTCCATATTAATTCTGCAGCGGCCAAAGTATTTGATTTAGTTAAATTGAGGGAAGGATATTTCCAAGGAAATAATCTCTGCATGGTGCAAACCTGCAGGCAGCTTACTCATATTTTTTTATCATCTTCTTCCAGAAGAAGCAGAAGCCAGTCTTACCTGAGGTACTGAAGCTGCCTGATGTAGTTTTTCTCTGTCTGTTTTCTAGATAGTGTAACAGATGAGACCACAAAGCAGACTTTCCCTAAAATGAAAAAAAAAAAAAAGTTAAAGAAATCAGCTGAATAAAAAAAAAATTTAAATCATCATATTGAAAGTGTCATAAAAAAACTTGCTTTAAATATGTTTCTTTCTATAAAGTCATTGGTAAAAACCAAAAATGAGACAGTTGGAGGTGCTCAGGAGCTGTAAAGAGGTTCAGAAAGAAAAGCAATAGTCAAACTACTGGAACCTAATGATTCTGGTAACAGGAAAAAGTCAACTGAACTTCATTTCTCATAGTTCACAAACATGACAGAAAACATTTAAAGGGCTGTAAAACACTATATGCGAATAGAGTTCTAGGTCTGAGGCCGTAACCTGTACTATATGTCCTTCCCTCCCTGTCTCTCTAGCAGTGAAATGATAGAGACACAGAGCCAGTCTGAGTAAACCATCTTATACCCAGACCAAATCTTGTGCATTTGTTCCCTTCAGGGTAACTCAGGGCTACAGATGCACACTGTCAATTTTCAGAACCTCAAAAGATCCCCCTCAACTTCATCAGGCAAAGGACTTGGATAATCACAAGCACAGTAAGAAAAGACAACTCAAAACACAAGCAGAACAATTAGATTTTATCAGCAATACTCCAGCTCTACACATGAAAAAACAATTTGAAAGTGAAAATCTGAGATGTAGTATTTAGGCCAAGATAATCAGAAAAATGATGCTATAAGGTGCACCTTGCTCATTATGTTGCCTTCTTAAACCTCTGGTGGCTTAAAGCAGAGTGTGGGGAAATCTTTCACTGGCAAATTAAAAAGATTCTTGGATTCATCCTAAAATATTCAGCATGATAAATCAAAAGCTTGCAAAGCCACAGAAAGGCGGCAGTAATTGAACAGGGGCTCTCCAGCACATTAATTGGAATTACTTACAGAGGAAATGAATTAGTATTACTTACCATCTTCCTAAACTATTATATTAACTTGAAATCCCAGTAAAGATTTAGCAATTCTGCATTTCATAAAACAAGTCATATTATAAAGCCATATTTTTATGCACAACTTTGTGCAGAAAGAAGCCACGACTGTAAAGCAACAGTTGTCAATTTAGCACTATCAATGTAATCTAAAATCATGTAAGTGCCTTCCTGGAGGTGCAGTAATTATGGTTCAACTCTGAAATATTTAAAAAAAATAAATCTTGAAAAATCTCTAAATACTTCAATCCTATAACTCACTACAGCTGACATAAAGAACTAACAACCATGAGGGATTATTCCAGAAGTGGCATGCCTCTAGAAGTCTATAGTGTCTATAACATCTGTGTTGAGAGAAATCCATTAAAAATATGCATTCAGTGTTGAAGACATAAAAAATCCAGAGAAGCTCAATGCCTCATGCGTGTACCTGACAGATCCAACACGGAAAGCCAAAATTGCAAGTCTTAAAAAAAATTGAAAAGAGCATGAAAAATATCAACCAAGGAACAGTTACATCCAAAATGGCATCTCTCTCAATAAACACACACGCACACGCTGTCTAGTGTTCAACAGCTAGCTGCCATGGTAAGGAGAACTGCAACAGATCACATAAAGCAGCAAACAAAGGGTCCTGCAGCAAACAGATGTCAACAGTCATGATGAATGTAAGAACTCATGCAGTATCTATCTGCCCACTTCCTTTACCATCATGTTACCCTCCTTTAACTTCACCGAATAGCAATGATGATGCAAGCTGTATCTAGAAGGGAAGGGAAGGGAAGACAGCCTAAGGAGAGTAGTGGGACAGAGAATGGGCAAGGGAATAACCAAGGCCACCTGAAAGTTCAGACTACTTCAGTCATTAGACCCTACATCTGACAAATTTCCTGTATTGCCCTGGGCAAAGGAAGGTGTAGATTCACTTTGCACATGGAAGCTAATGTAGGACTATCATGGTTCATCAGCAGGGAAGTGGGAAAAGCAGGGATTGGTGGAAGGAAAGCCATCCTCATTACTACGGTCAATTGAGAAAGAAAAGTCTTTCTTGGCTCATTATTGAAAAAATAAAATACAATAGATGTATAAACCAGCAGGCTTTTGCATATTTAGCAAAGGCCAGAGCACACAGAGAATTGGTGGCGCTTTTTTTTGGGTTTTGTTTGTTGCTTTTTTTTGCTTGTTTTTTTAAACTGTGGCTCACAATATGAGACGCACTGCACTTCCTCCATCAGGCCTCTATTATGTTCCACCACTCTTTTTATTCCACCATTCAGCACTGTTTGCCAACATCTGCAATCAATCCAAAGCATTAACCTTATGTAGGGTTGGCCGTCTGGTGGTCTGAAAGGCCCAAATCTGAGTTGAAGCAGAGTATACTGATGCTCTGTCTTCTAAGATGAAAGCAGTACAGCTTCTATCCTAAGTGATATACAAGAGGGAAGGGAGAGAATCACATGATAAATCTTCACATAGAGAACTGCTATATAGTTTGAAGGAGAGCAGATTTAAACATTGGTGCTTGGGTGCTGGGAACAGAGATACTGAATTACAGTTGTCTGGATTATGTACGCTTATTCTCCACATCCTTTTAAAAACAAGTTATAATCCTCACTGTCCTTGCTATTCCTTTGTACAAAGCAGGAGGAAAGAATAAAGGCCTTCCAAACTCCATCTAGTCCCACAAGTGACTCCAAACAGAAGAGCATGACAATCATTAATTTCATACAAAAACTAACACCTCTAACTAGTGATCCTGGAAATGTCACTTAACTATCCCTATATCATTCAGGAAGAATCAAAATAGCAAGAGTTTTACTTTTAAAAACTATATCATCCTTCATGAAAACAAACTCCCCATACCATGTCCCACTGACAGCACCTTTAGCATACACTGCCTTATAGCCTACGCAACTTCAATAACAAAAGTATTAAGACCACAGAAACAGTTTTATTTACCATCCTATTAAAAAAACCCACCAAAACCCACAAACAAAGCAAACAAAAACCCCAGGTTAAATGAAGAGAAAGTCTTCCAAGAAGTCATCTGCGGAACACATCTACATGTGCACTTGCACATACTCCAGAGCAAAAAGTGGAGACAGACAAGGGGGCAGTAACTGACATAAAAAAGGCTGGGGATACACACAAGCATTTTAAAATGTCTATATACGTCTATATACACACAAAAGGTATCCTCTGAAACCAGAGAGAGAAAGAGCATTACATGACTTTAGAAAAGTGCGCTTTGCAACATACAGAAATATATGTTCCTCACCTGTTTGACTTGCAGACCATGGCTCCATATCCTTTCTAAGAGGTCACACAGACTGGCTATCAGGGTATTCTCTTCTACACCTGTGATATTCACTTCACCGTGACCTAGCTCCACAGCTTCTCGACCCATTTTTTCAACCAACATCCTCTTGGTCTCAAAAAGGACAAGGCAAAAGAGAGTTAATTCTTTCCATGGGAACTTCCAAGTTCACTTAACACTTTTTAAACAACGAACAAGCAAGCACACGATAGCAAAGATGTGGCAGAATAACTGGATGTATGCAGTATTTCTGAAACTAGTGCAAAAATTCATTTCTTTTATCCCTGTTTTCCAAGCCATGGCAGCACCAGTGTTGATCACTTTACAGCCTCTTCTGTCTTTCTAACAAGGGGGTGGCAAATGGGCACGTAAGCCTCCACAGCATAACCCCAACAAAGGGAACTGCAGGCCACATGTTGGCAAGCTAGAAGCCTAGCAGCAAGGCACTGCAAGGCAGGCTTGGGTGTTTCCGAAGCCTGGTGAGTGCTGGACTGGGAGCAGTAGACTATGTCCATCTCCTCCCAGCAAAGGTGAACGTGCACAAGTGCTTCGAAGCAGCAGGAGGATATGCCATCCTTGTGAGACTCTGTTCTGTCAGAAGGGTATTTGCATTTAAACCAAACCCATTCTGGAGTGTATCTCTTAAGTTTCACCCGTGAGCCACATCCTCCTAAATCATGCACAATTTCATACTGGTCAACAGAGTATCGCCAACTCTTAAAGTACAGTCTCCTAGTCACAATGTATTCATCATATAGCTACCCGGAGGGAAAAACGACTAGGGAATCACTTCTGCTCATTTCTCACACATTTTTTTCACTTTTGTTGCTATACTAGAGTAGCTCTCAAATGAGTAGAACTCTCTTAGGCTCCCATGCACTGTCTTAGTTAAGACGAAGAACTCAGTCTCTAGCTGTTTCTCCTTCTCACCTCCCCTGGTAATTTCTCTCTCAGCTAACGGCAGGCTCACTACGTTCCCTACAGCTGCATTCCTACAGTGAAAGACTCAAATCTATCTTTAAGGATTTTCACTGTCATATGCCTCTATTAAGTGAAGGGGATTATTTGGACAGTTTCATACATACAGAAAACTAAAGTGCAATCAGAAGTAGACGCATGTATTAATCACGGTTTTACAAAAAGTTGTACATAATTGCTATATTACCTTCACTGACTTAAGGCAAGACTGTGTCTATTTGATAATAATCATCTTTACTGTGTTAGTATTAACATCTAATTCAGATTAATACATTCTCAAATATATACTGGTGAAACATGTCCACAAACTAATGCCGAATTTCTTCAGTAAGTGCTTTGAGTTTGTTAACCCACTTCCTTTAGTTATGAGAAAACCTCCTGCATTTTCATTACAACCTCCTCTTTTGGAATATTCACTCTTGTTGGAAAAGTATAGCCTCATTAGCAATAACTGAAATAAGCTATAATAGACATGGGCAGTGGAACAATAAAGACCCATCATAATACTCAATCTCTTTCTATCATTTTACATTCTCTATCATAAATCTGCTTGATAAAGTTTCCACTCCTTAAGGAATTTTTGAATGCATTATGTCTTCATGAATTTCTCACTACCACGCAAAAATCTTTATACGGATACCATGCAAGTATACTTATATGGATAAGGCAGAAACAGATGGTGGAAGGCGACGATAAATGGTCCATAAAGGATGGATATGAGGTGCAAGAGAACAGAAATATTCTCTGTATTACCTTATTTCGGCACTCCTTCAACAGCCCTTCTACAAACTTCCAGTTTGTTTGTGCAATTACCGATGGAGAGAGGTTAGACAGTTTGGGCTGCCGAATGGTGCTGCCGAGATTCCTGGCTTCTTGGATATACTTCTGTATTGGGGTACAAAATTGACAAATACAGATGAAAGCGCAAGTGAGACTACTTTACCAAGAGAAAAGGATAAATTTATCTTTATAACCCACCCCTGTGCAATGAGGAAGAAAAGACCAGATCCCCTTTCAGAAAAGGCCCCTTTTCATACCCAGCATTATATTGGGCTGAGAGACTTAAGGTACTATTTCATTGGAGGCCAAATCCCGATTTACGTTGTCTGTCTAGTATTACAACACACATTGTTGAGTAACAAAAACACAATACAAACTGCCAAGGATATTTAGATGCATAGAGATTCAATTACTCCCTCCACCACTGAGAATTGTCTTATTTTTTCATATAAAATGAAAGTTTGTAATAATTACCCAGACCAAGAATATTCAAACAGCAGACTGGTCTACACGGGGACTGCAAGAAAACCTTGCCTGGAGCTTGACAACATCTGAGATCGGTGCCATACCCTGCATTCCTGCAGATCTCCTATTTCCTACCCACTCTCCCTGTCTTCCAGGAAGCAGCTGCAAAATGCTACTAACAGCTCTCAGCTATGAATCAGCTGCATTTTTGAGTAAAATAATTTTCTAAACTCACTATACTTGAAAGATCTTTTCTGCTCCTGTTACTGCCATCAAGGAGTTGCCACCGTTTTCACCTCAGAGACAATAATAATTTTTGAAAGACAGGTGATCGCAGATTGGTTGGGGCATGGCTAACTGTGAATAAGTGACAGAGAAAGTCCTGTACAGGCAGTGACAGAACACTTACAATTAGTACGTATTTCAGATTAACAGGTAACGTCTCTAGCTTACACTGAAATAACAACCAACTGAAAATTCAGTGAATAGACAGATTTATCAAACATGACATAATTTTTGCAAAGAGGGAAAACCACACCTTCTCCCATCAGCCTTGCACTAAAGAGTTACGATATATACATTTAATTATGCATCTTTATCCAGAACTATGATTACAGTCATATTGTGTATTGGACATACCAGATAACGCTCTGACACAGATTTTATAGAGGGCATGAAGGGCCAATCATGCTGGTCCCAGTCTAAACATAACAGCAACTGAAGCTCTGACATGGAAAAGTCCAGGTGCTGGTAGGACAAGTTGGCAGCAAAAAGCCAAGCAGACCATGTAAAGTGAAAGTGGTAAGCACATATGAAGTAATAAAAGGAAACATGCAAAACAAAAAAGGAAAAGAGTGAAGACATAACACAATGCAGAACTCCCAAGCATTCAACATAAAAATAAATTCATAAGTAATGAAGTTGAAAGGAAAAAAGAAAAGATGGTGTTCAGTCATTGGATTGGTGTAAACTCTGTCTTTCACTGGGTACAAATATTTGCAAGTTAAAAGCCACTAAGTCTCAATTCCAGAGAATTTTGTTGGCTGTCCCAAAGCTTCAATTTGTCTAAAACTCACAACACTGCACTTTTAAACCACTGCCTCCTGCTCAGCCTGATCCCCAGTGTTCATCTGAGAAGGGCTCCCTCTCCATTCTTTCAGATTTAATAGGAAAGTCTCTGGTTCACCTGGGAGAGGGGAGTCAACGTCCAACCAGTATTGTGTAATTAATAAAGTACAGCATAAAACCTTAAAACACCAGCACAGATTAACCTGGCAGTTGGTACCCTCACCTGAGCATGTATTTGTAATTTTTATTCCTCAGAAATTATTTACCTCGTATGACAGAATAACTCCTATAGGATAATCGACACGCGTAGAGTCAGTTAAAAAACAGAAGCAAAAAAACCCAGAGACTGGAGGTAGACTTTTACATTTATAATTACCTAACTGAAATCTCAGAAGTTTACATGCGCTAAACATCATAGCTGTTAAAAGAAATAATGAGGTGACAAATCAACTATTCTTCACTTATTACTTCAGGGTTATTTGAGGATATGGAACATGTCAAAGCCAGAAACTACTCATAGCTTTTTTTATTATGCAGACATTCTTCTGTTACATGGTTATGGATGACATAGATGACACTATAGTTCAACAAAACGTTAACAAATCAATGAGAAAATTCTGGAAATTAGTACACTGGAAAGGCAATTAAACTTATCACTACCATAAAATAATGAGCTGGACAGACAAAGCTATTTCATTTTGACAACACTACCCTAACAGGCACAAGCCTACTTTATAATTCCAAATGAAGCTTTTCTAAAGATATTTAACAAGGCAAGAGAATATTATCCTCAATGAACAACATATTTAAACCAAGTAAAGCTCTGAGGTTACTAAACAAAAAAAATGAATTCTGATATTTTAAACCAGACATTATTCTTGGAATTATCCGTAAATCAACACCCAGTATAACAGTTTGCAGCCTGTATCATATGAATCAGAAACCGTACTGTAATTAGTTCATATGACCCAGACCTTTCAAAAATCCCTTCACCACAAAGAATACTTGTGTCAGCTGTAGAAGCACAAGGTGGGTATATCAGCATCAGGCTGTGTAAAAACAGGCAGACACAAACCTGACAGTATGCGTGGGGTTCACATTCCCACCACAGCATGAGGCTGTGTGTCAATATGCCACCTTAAGACTTCTTTTATAGTCTACAGAATAAAAACAGGCAACCCCAAAAGGTGATGCTTCGGATTTTAGGATTAAATTAATCACTCTCTGGAGGTGCTTATCTTTCCTCCATCAAATATAAAAAAGTAGCATAGGGTGACTAATTAGAGACAGGAAATAGATGGCTAAAAACTGTTAAGATTAATTCCTCCCTTCCCCTCTCTGACTTTTTTTAACTTTAAAGCATGTGTTGATGTTTTCGGGGAACTCTCCTACACATAGGATAAAACAATTTTGTCCTGAGAGGGGGTAAAAATAGCATAACTTTTAGAATAAACAAACTAAGTATTTTTGGCCTGCTAAGGACCAGGAAACTTGTATTAAATACAAATAAGAGAGAGCAGAGATGGACTGCAAGTAATTGTCTAGACTTCATAAAGGTTACAGTGCGTTATTCATGCAATTAGGGGGAAAAAAATAATCAGAGCTCTATCGCTGAACAGTTTTCACCTCTCTCTGATCATTGTCAAGACGCAGGTGCTCTGTGTGTTGCTTCTGTCTGTCCTTCCGCCTCCACTGTGCAGGAGCATTTCTCTTTGTCCACCTACAGATGGAGGAATATGATTAAGCAAACATCGAGAGTTAGATGAAGGGAAGCAGCAGTGGAGAGAATAAGAAGTTTCTATCTTATTGTATGTGTATCGAACATGTTAACATCAATTGCATCAGACAAAATGCAGCTGCAAATACACACAAAGAATCTCTGTAGAAGAACCCAACACTGGGCAATTAAAGGATTTCAGAAAATCACATCACATACACTTGCTTTGTATTTTCCCATTCTTTTATCATATCCAGTTACAATTTACACCTTTTTCCTCTTCCTTCAAAGTTTTTATAAGAAGATATCCTAAAATATTTGCTAGCTCTTAACTGAGATCCAATAAGGATATCTGCTTTTATTTTGACAGAAATTATGAGTAACTCAAAGCACATCAACTATACCACCAAATGTATTAGGGCTTTCCTAAGTCAATTTGCTTCTGGAAGTCCAGATTTAAAGAAGAAAAAAAAAAAAGAAAAAGAAAAAGAAAAAATTTTAAAAAAAGAGACATAACAAAAAAAACGACTACACAACTCAATCAAATCATCTGATTTGTTCTCACTTTAAAAAAAAAAGATAATGAATTTGCTTTCTAGTATCTCTGGTTTACTACCATTCTATAGATCTTGCCAAGATCCAGCACCTGTTGTCCTAGCTTACTCACTTGTTGCTTGCTGGTCCAGTGGATAACACATCAGACTGAAGCTTCGGAAAAAATCCAAGCTCATATTTCCCTTGTCCAATTTTCATGTCCAGTAAGTGTGGGTGGACTGCAGTGTGATCTATTTTTGCTAGTCTTAATTCAATAGATTTCTCTGAAATAGTAAGAAAATTAATACTTTTTAAAAGTGTCTTAGTTAGACGTGTATCTATAATCATACATTCTCAACTAAAAGTGGATCTCAAATTTAAGAGAGGACATGGAAATTTCTTACTGATCCCAACAGGTACACTAGTACAAGAGATTACTAAATATCAAAGAACTGACACTAAAAGGAGAAAATGTTTGTCTTCCCAACTTCAAACATTTTTCACACAAAGCATGCAGGAAAACAGTTGAGTTCAATGAAACTTTACATGAATTTCATCTCGTATCTCAGCTACCCATGTAACATTTAGTTCCCCATTTAAGCTTTACATCTCAGCATTTTTGGTCTATTTATTTTGAGGTTTCAAAGCATGAATCATTAGATAACTTTAACCTAATGTTTAGAACAAACAGCACTGACTACTTGTATTTTCTTAAGTGTCAAGAAAGTGGCTTATTACTCTTACCAGCCTCATCAATGGTTGTGCACTTTTGATACATAGATGTGCGCAGAGTTGGTGTCCTAACATTTAGCAGCCTAATTTTATCCACTCTAGAATCAAATACTCTCAAAACAGGGTCTTTATCATCTTCATCATGGCACATAATCTTATTATCAATAAAAGATGCAAACATTTGGGTCTCCAGGAATCTCGAGAGGAAAGGCAAGTAAGGTTCAGGCTGGTCCGACAAGAAAGATGCCTAACAGACAAGAAGAGATAAAGAGTGTTTAGGAGTCTGCAGTGAGAGATACATCCACCAAAAGCACTAGTTTTTCTAATGAAGGATGTGTTACGGTGTTTTGGTGCCACTTAAAGCCTAGTTTTATCACACACACCATTTTTATCTCTGAAATAGGCAGTCTATATGAAATCTTCAGTTTCACAACAATTGCCTGCTATATAGCACAACAATTATTAAACTGTGATTTTAGCATTCCCTTAATTTTCTGAAAGTTTCAACAGGATCCCAGCAATCCACAACAACAGTACCACATGTGTGGATATTATGTACTTCTGGCTGTGCTCAAAGCTTATGAAGTTGATGAGAATGTTTTCATATGATTTGATGGGAATCAGATTAGCATTTTAGCAGGCAGCGCTGCAACATAATCTTCACCCACATGAACTACCCTGCTGACAAATACCTGATCTCCAAGAAAGAAGACAGTAGTAAAATTTGTAGAACTAGGCCTTGTGTTCCCCTAGAAAAGAGCTAGAGATACATTTGGTACACATGTACATAAATGTTGTGTGGGGTCATGGCTTTATTCATCAACGTATTCAGAAATTCCTCTGCTTAAAAAAAAAATATATCGTTTTCACTAGTAATATTTAACCTTAATGTAGAGGTTAGCCATAAAGTGAGGCTTTCTAAGCTGTTTTTCTACAGTAAGCTGTATTTTTCTACAGTATCTTTAAAAGAGTATCTTTATCTTTCAAAGTGTGTGTATGTATATATTTTTCCACATAAGGTACAAGATGGTACTTTTTTGGGGAACACTGAAATTTAAGGAAGAAATTACAATTTTGACAGTACTGTTTTCCATTTTATGGCCCAATAAACAAAGTCTCAGGTTTGAATACAGTTTTACTTTTCACATTGACATATCTTCTTATCAGAACTTACTTTATCAAAGTTTTGCATCTGTTCCCTGTTTGTAAACCAAGATTCCTTGTCCTGACTGGGTTGAATGACAAATACTTCATAATCTGCAAACATTTGTGTAAAGCGGTTGGCAAATACTTCACGGATTTGAATGTTCAGCTGGTAAATCTTGAATTCTTCTTCATCACACTGAATTTTAAGATCCTTTTTGCTACTGGTCTCCTCTCGCACCTCCAACTGCAAAAGTAAGGGAACACACCAAAAATTGCTTACAGTTTCAAGCACTGTAATAAAACAGCAACATCAAAAAATCTAGAAATAAACCTTTGTCTATAAAAGTGCTGATTTCAATAATAAACCATAACCCGCTTTTAGCACTGGTTCCACTGGACACGCATTAGATTAAAAAAGGATAGATAACAACCATATACCTGCCCACATATGCCATACACTTAATTTACTTTCTTTTACCCTTTAATCACTTGCATAGGTTTTTTTAGGGGTTTTTACTACCCCTGCATGTGTCATGGTTTGATGTGGAGGGGGGGTGGTTCTGGTGGCAGGAGAGGGATTTTGCTCCCTGCGACCTCCCCGGTTTTGGAACCGGGTTAGGCTTAGTTCTGGCCACCAGATCAGACTGCCATCCCCCTCGGGGTTGAGCCAATAGGGCGCCTCTGCGAATTGCCCTATTTAAGTCAGGACAAAGGAACCGGAAAAGGTGCTTCGCCCAGGATCGAGCAGAGAAGGGAGGAGGGCACTACCCCCGCTCCTTGGCTCCCGGCCGGGCGGCTGCCTGCGTCAGGCCGGCGCCGCCCACGGAGAATGGCGGCGGCGGAGCCAGCTGGGGAACTCGGGGGCACCCCACTCCCGGGGTGCCCACTGGGCTGAGTTCACCTGGAGAGGACTGAGATCTGAGAGAAACAGCTGCATCGACACCAGGTCAGTGAGGATGGAGCGGGAGGAGGTGTGCCGGAGCCGAGTTTCCCCTGCGGCTGATGGTGAGATAGCAGGCGGCCCCCCTGCAACCAGGACGGCCTCGGTGGAGCAGAGACCCACTCGCAGCCCGTGGGGAGAAGATGCCTGAGCCTGAGGATGGTCGTGTTGGGACGCACGACAAGGCAGAGAGGCATCTGGAGTCTGTGTGACGACCCACGCCGGAGTGAGTGGCTACAGCTCCCTAAGTACCCGAGACTGTGGTAAAGCCCACACCGGAGCAATCTGTGGGGAAGGATTGTTTCCAGTGGGCTGGACTCAAGCTGGAGAAGTTTGTGGATTTTTCCTCGTGGGTAGGGGATCCATTGGAGCAGGGGAAAAGGGTGTAAGGACTCCTTCTCCTTTAAGAAAGAAGCAGCAGTAACAGCACGGAATGAACTGACCTGCACTCCCCCAGTCCCTGCCCCCTGTGCTGCTGGGGGGAGGAGGTAGAGCCGGGAGGAAAAGGAAAGGGGTGGGGGGGAAGGTGTCGGTTTTAAGATCTGGTTTTGTTTCTTTCTGTCCTCTCGAGTAATCGGTTTTTTGTTTCCCTTTGTCCTTCTAAGTAATCATTAATAAACTCTTTTGCTTTGAGAAAGCCCTGTCTGTTTTGCCCAGGACCATGGTTGGTGGGTGCTCCCTCTGTTCTTGTCTCAACCCTCAGTCCCTTTGGTTTTTTTTTCTCTCCTCTCTACTTTACTGGAGGAGAGACTGTGTGAGTTTTAGTTGCTGGATCAGCCTAAAACCACGACAGCATATTAGGCAAATACATAGTTCTGCCTGGTGTAATACAAGCCCAGGTTTGGTACTATTACAATTCAATACATACCAGCTTTCAGATGAAGACAGAAATGCACAGCAAAAAGAAGCTGAGCATGTCTAGTAGCCAATTTCCTTTAACCTAAGTCCTTAGCAGCGTTATGCACAATTCATCACTACACAGCCTGAACATAATCTTTAATGAAATAAAATACATTTTCAGTTAACTCATGGGCTAAGATTTATGAAGACAGCAACGTGAGTGAGATTCAGGTATTCAATTCATATTAGTTCTGATAGGAATTGAGTATCTATAGGGAAAAAAAGTCACAAGCATTCATGCACTGTTTTGAATACACATTTGCTACCATTGCCTTTGTTAATTATGGTAGGAGGCACTGCCACCCATAATTAGACATCATATCTAGGGCTTACAACATCTGCATAATGATGCAGTTGCTGCAGCTGTCCCATACTTCTTAAACCGCCTTGGTTATAGCAGGCCAAGGCCTGCTGTAAATAGCATTCTTCAGACTTGCTCTGCTAGAGAGAGCTCTGCTATTCAGCCATTTCTTCTAACTGCATCTCATAAGCGGCACTTGGCATCCATATATTCTTCATTAATTGGGTATTTGGTTCTATGCAGCTTTTTTAAATTATTTAAGTATTTCAGAAAATGTTGAGAGTTATAACCTATACACTCCTATCACTACAGAAAAGGCTTAGTAAAATGGGACTTTAACTACAATGGAACAGAGCACAGAGTAGACAAGGCCTAGAAATGCAAAAACTAACAAGAAATTTAAAAAGACCTGTACTTCTCCCATCACTTCCCAATCCATTCAGCAAAAGAACAAAAGCTTCTTACCAATTTTCCCCTGAACAAGAAGAAAACAATACAAACAAAAAACCCGAGAAGAGGAATGCAGCTGATTTGAGCATCTAATCCTGTCCAGTAACAAAATGCTCCTTTCTTCTCGTAGGCCCCCTGCAGCTCCCTCCCACAAAGTGGCTCTCCTCCTCAACCTGTTGTAGGTCACAATTTCTGTCTCTGTTTGGCCTCACCTGTTGCCCAAGTTACAGTCACACATGTAGAAATCAAACTCAACAATGAGGAACTGGTCAAGATAATTTAAACATGTAAGAAATAAAACCTTTGCTGAGAAAAACCTTCATTCCATTCCATAAAGGCTCAAAAACCCCACAGTGGTCTTTCAGGTAATACCTTTTCTGCAAAAAGGCCAACAATTTTTTTTTTTTTTTCAAATTCTCATCACCCAGAAAAATCCAACCAGGGTCACCACAAGCTATGCATATTCACTTGCTGGGAATTAGACACTAATGCACTTTCCAACATCAACCAGAAAAAAGCACCACAGTATCCCTATGGAAAGCACATTACATGCAAGCAAAATTACACATATTCTACACGCAATGAGAAAGATAGATACCTGTTAGAAACTAAGATTGGATTCCAACTTCAGAATTATTTGGATGCCAGTTTTGGCCATGTAAATCATAAGAAAGTGGTGTAAATTTAGAATAAACCTTAAAACCAAGAATAAAGAAGCCAAGGTATATTTTTTAAACACATCTTGGCAAAGAAACACTTGGGTGATGGTCAAAGGTTTCCCTACATGTTGTGGGCTTAAATCCCACTCCCCCTCTCCCCTAAGCTTGCCCTTGTCTCTACAGATGTTCACAAACCTTGTGAACATTTAAGATCAAGTTCTTTTTAGTGAAGACAGACAAACGGAGTCTTTGGACCATGACTTCAGACCACTTGCTACAGCAGGTCAAGAGAGAGTGCAGATAATTCCATGGCTTACCTTTTCTAGACTCACACCTGTTCTTTTAACAAGTGCTTGGAGTCTTGCAATGGTCTCATTTTCCTTTAGCAGCTCATAGGAATTCAAAGGTGATCCCGCTATGTTCCCATTTCTTTTATCAGAAACCAGGTCACATGCTCTGAGGCTCTTCATCTTGGAGGCACTTTCACTGCAGTGAAGGTTTCCCTCAGGTGGAATTCCAAAAGCCATTAGTATCTCTGAAATTTCCTGAACAAACTCAAGTTTATTTGGGAACTGGGGTAAGTCCTCTGGCAGCTCGACGAAATGGTTGTCTACATCCACGAAGCACAGGTTAGCCTGGGATTTAATTTAGAACAGGATACCATTATAATATCACTAAGCACAAGGGTCACATTTTATTCATCTTTGGGTTCTGTGCCTATTAAAAGATTCAAATACATTTGCATTCGTTTGGTTATTTTGTAAAACAGACTTGCCCCAGTCGTAACTGAAATGGTTGGTTGGCTTTGAAGAAAGCAGCACAAGGCCAACATTTCCAGGTCTTCCTAGGAGGTAACTAAGAAAGAAGACTCTAAAGTTGTTCATTAGGTACAAAAGAGATTGTAGCATATATTAGGTACAGATGTGTGAATTTTTTCATTCACATACAGCTAGATTTTAACTACTGGATATTTGCAACAGTATTTTATACACGTGCATACGTAACCAGGCGACTGCCTGTGGCTCAAATTATCAGTTCACTCTAAGAGATTTGGTGAATTCTATTCTAAAAGGTGTACTGATATTGCAGAAGCTGCAATAAAGTCACCTTCTCTTTTTTTGTAAGCAGCTTGAGAACCTAAGCAATTCCTTGAATGAGATTAGAAGTTTGTTTCCAAGAGGAAAAATTAAATGAACTAGTTTCAATTCTGTTTTCCTGTTCTGATCTCTATCTCAGTTACCATTAAAAAAAGATAAAGACCAAAAAAAAAAAAAAAAAAAGAAAGAAAGAAAGAAAAACCACCTATGTGGCTTCCACAGCAACATCAAAAGAAGCTATGCATCTTTCAAGGATTTCCCTTACACTATATATGGAGGGTGGAGGTGGGGGGTGTACCCTTTTGGCTTCTGCATTGCAAACTCTGTATCAAACAGTTTCCTAACATTATGTAATTATGTACTTCACAGCAAGAACCCCATTCAGGTGTGAAATCTGCTTGGAAAGTTAAGCACACAGAAGAAACTGCTTTTCTGTAGAAGCATTTCAATTTTTCTTCAATGTAGAATTAACGAGGACTGTCACTTCGCCTTCCCTATAAAAAAATCCCTTCACCCAGATTATGGGATATTTTCAACCTAGCTTCATCACATTATTCTAAGAGACACACCTGAACTCAGGTTTCACTACAGCTTTGCAGCAAAAATATATATCAAGTGACGAGAGCTAACAGATATCCAGTTATTTCTTATGATTCAGAGAGTGCAGAAGGATGGAAGCACTCTCACAATTTAACAGGAAAGAAAGAATTGGAAGAGGTTAACCTCTTACTGAATGAATGATGGATGATCCCACAAATCAGAGCAATGTACACAAGCAGAGAAGCAGCAGTAAGGACAAGGCAGTTCTGGTAGGACTTTGCTGTGGAACTGATCATAGGTAGACCAGGATAAGCTGTGCCTGACAAGACCCCTTCATTTAAGTAAACTGATGTGAAAACACACATTTAATACTTGTGACAGATTTAGCTCTCTTGGCACTTCTACAGAACAGAGTTAGGAGGTCAATTCTCCTTAAAACACAAATATCTGTTGTGTTTGATTTCTTGAACTTTGACACTGAAACTTAAAAAAACATTGCAATTCTTAAAGCAGAACTCTACTCAACATATTATACTAGATTGGCCCAGAACTTTACATGAAAAATTCCAATTTATGCTCTGCTACAATATTATCCATAGTCACAAAGGTAAGTAGAAGAATTCCAGTTCTCCATTTCCTGATGTTTTAACATTTTAATATTCGTATTTCTTATGCTCAAAGGAATGCATATGAAACAGTTTAGTAGCTCTTGTATAGATCCTTTACTGTAAATTAAAATCGCATATTGAATTAGGTGTTGCAAAAGGATCCAAGGCCAATAAATAGAACTAAGACCTTGATTCTGAAACAGCTTCTGGTGCACCCTAGAAAACTTTTTCTTTTTTAAATAGGGCAGGTGTCATTGTTTACATTTCCCCAGTATCAACATTACTCAAACACAGTCAGTGTTGTGTGTGCCTACCTAGCAAGGCGGCTCCGACGGCAGGCTAGGGATGCAGGCAGAGTGCATCTGCTTCTTGTTCAAAGAGACATTCAGCAGAAAGGGACACTATGTACGCAAGAACTCCCATGTTTCAAGTAAGCACCTGAATTTAAGGACTTCAAGACCCCCACTACACACATGGTTCTGTGATGATTAGAAGTCAAGCCAGCTAATATTTATCAGGAACACTGTAAGCACTTCAAGACATGAGAGAAATAAAGCCTTGAAACTAGGCGCAATGCCTGCCAGTCAGTGCTGAGGGAAGAACAAAAAACATTTAATTCGTCACAAGCTGTCTGAGAAATGTCAAGACAGACTCATTAAGAAACTCTTCAAGCAGTTTAATTGCATTTCTTCCTTTTTAAACTCTCTTTAATTGATGCCATTCAAGTTTCCTTCTTTTTCGAATTATCTTACCTTAGCAGAGATTCTGCAGAAAACATCACTCTTGGTTAAGCTTGGCTGTATCTAAAAAGTGCTTGGCCAAAGAATATCCAAATGTTAACCTTACCAATGCAGAGATTCTAGTCTTCACACTGAAAATAAACTCCTTGCCAATGAAGAAAAAGCCAAATTCAAGGCTTGCTAAAATTGATTATAAATATCTAGGCTCACCTGGCTAATTCTTCCAACACTTAAACATTCTTTCTGGAGAGTTTCTCTTTAAAAGCAGCACACATAGTTTAAACACTCCAAGCCATTAACAATGACTGCTTATCATGCAACTTACTATTACATTTCTTAGAATTTGCCCTTCATAGAAGCATAAAAAAAAAAAAATGTTAGTGTGTAGCAATATTGTAAAGAGTGTGAACAGTATTTCTGGGGACACTCTATGCTTATTCAGTGGCTGTTTAATAACCCTTAAGTTAGAGGACTACCTAGAGCAGCATAAGCAAAGGAAATTCAGTAGATGGCTTTAGCCTCTCATAATTTAGAGAGACTGAGGTCATCCCCAGAAACTGCATAAGCACTTCCAAAAAGGTCATGTTCCCCAGGGAACAGAAATGGCAGACACCTCACTTCACAAGCGCTTCAAGAGGTATCAAAACGACATTTTTCTGTAAAAATGAAATCCCAAGTAAATAAACCGCCAATAACAGACACCAAAACAGTAAGTCTCACAATGCTGGTACACTATAAACCCAACAGAAAGGAATATCAGTAAGGATAGAGCGGTTCCCACCTTCGATTTATTTTAAAAAGCAAGAGGAATTAAATGGCATTTATTTTTTATGAAATAATGGCCATCCAAAGCATTTTGCACGCTAGGAACTGAGCAAGTACGCAAAGTAGAAAAATACAGGAGCTCTTTGATCACAAAGTTTTTGTTATTTTGTTTCTAGAGACAACAGAGTTGAATGAGCTGTACCTAGCTGACAGCCCTGTACGTACGCCTCTATGATACAACAATCAACTTTTTATATATATAAAATTAATACTATATAAAAACAAGATACTTAGCAACGTGTAAGTAGAAATACAATTGAAAGAGCATCCTTAAGTTAGTTGCTTGGTATTTCAGGTTTCTAGAACAGTCAAATATTCTGTTATTTGTTGCTGGTTTATGACCAAAAGAAAATCTCAAATAGTTACATACCACTTCAATAGCAGATTGTTACAAGAAAGGACACATAACATCATCACACAATAAAATGATTCGCCTGAGACACTACACTAAAGAACAAGGGTGTCACATCTTAATTTAAAAACTTGTCTTTCCCATAAACTTTTATCATCACAAATAATAGGGGCTTCAGGTGAAAATCTTACAAACCTTAGAAATACGGATGACAAGTGAGTCAATGTTCATGTATCTGATGCCAAAGTCTGGTCCCCTGAGGTCAACAGCAGAACTTTCCATTGGCTCAGTGGGGCCTGGACTACACCCATCAATTCCAAAGCCAGAGGACAATTGCAATTCTTTAGTTTGACCACAAGTACAATAAGGTCCAAATCCCCACAGATCTAGCAATGCCTGCATCAAGTCCACATCCATCCTTTCAGCTCTGCTCAAAAATGTAGAAGGAAATGATCTAGGTTCTGCTAAAAGGACATCTAAGAAGGAAATAATATTCACTAATAATGAGTAAGCTCCTCACCCCACTGGCATCCGAAAGAGAAAATACACTTTATTTTAAACATTAATATGTAATTACATGATATGCAAATAGATGCATACAACAATATAGAACAATTAATTCTGACAGCACCATCACCACTACTTAAATTCTCTGTGCAGCACAGGTGCTCAAACTATAGGTAACACACAGGTTTTCACATCCCCTCCTAGACACTCAGATTGAAACATGGTTTTGAGTTAAGGTTTCTGCTTGAATACAACATTGAAAAACTAAAAACCATTCATCTACACTATTTCTACAGCATGTATCACCTTTCTGCATCAGGTCTCAACCTTGCAAATAACCACTCGCTTCATTTAGCACACAGAAAACACGGGTATGCAAATTCATACACACACAGCTGGCTTGTGGAACGTGTGTTTACAGTGGTCCTAAATTCTAAAGGATGCTCCTTTGCCATTCCTGTAAGCCAACGGTGACCTTGTGCATTTATCCTCAGCACAACTGTTCTTCATGCCAACCCAGAATTTGTGACTGAGAACAACTTACAGCTGCAGCTTTTAGAAACATGAATTTAACTACTCAAGTGGCTGTTTAACACTGAAGTACAGGAAAACATAAAAACTGAAGTCGGTCAATAAATTTGCAGTATTATCAAGGATCTATCACACCAGCAGATAGCCTGAGAATGCATACAAAGCAGTAATTATCTTTCAAAATAATTATCTTGGTCAGTCTGGTCTAAACATGTTGGCATCAAGTGGAAAAAGGCTTGTCAAGAGATATTGCTTATCTTCTAAACCCACATACAAAACCAAAACCTCACAGAATTTGTTAAGATTCAGCATTGAATAACATCTTTTTCATGGTGGTTGAAATAAGAATACTGAGAACATATATCTGTCTTATATTAGCAGAGAACTGTATTTTAGCTTTTAAAATGTTTTAATTTTTCTAAAAGAAAAAGCTATTGTCCAAGACCCTTGAGATCACTTCATTAAAAACAAGCTTTTTTAATAAGATACTACTTTTGTTTGATTTAACCAGTGCTGGAAGACTCAGTGTTGCTTATTTTCACTCAAAATAATTTCAATTTCCACCATTCTCCTGCATTACAGAGTGGCAAGATGCACATGCAAATCCAGTAGCAAGAAACGGCCCAGATTAACTTGCTTGTTAAAAATATATTGCTATAGCACTGCAAAAGTTTCTTTAAAAGGAAATTCAAAGACACATCAAAAAAACAATCTTACTTTAGTGCTCGCTAGGTTTATCATCTGCAAGAAAGCTAGTTTAACCACTTTTTTGGATCAATTTTACTGATAAACAAACCACACTTTTGCCAGCACATCTGAAACAGCTACATGTTCTTCCCTTCCCCTTTGACTTTTGCAGCACCTTATTCTAGCACCGCTTCTCCCGTGGCCCCCCTTTCTCTTCTGGGTTCCTTACAAGCCTCTGACGCAGCCATCAGTGAAACCACAAGGATGTTCATGCGTACAGAAAGGGCCCTGAGCAAAGCAGCAATGCATATCAGAACAAGCTTAACTTTAAGTGCACTGTATCACTGACATGTACAAGAAACTCAACCCTACAGTAAGCTTCAAGTCTTTTTTACCATTTCACTGGGCCACAGAGAACTAGGTCTTCATGTCATTCGCGAACTCCAATGAACTTTCCATCAGGCACTGCTTTGTGATGTACCCAAGGGATAGTCTGAACTTGAATTTTGTACTAATGAAATTACTTTGTTGAAGATTTTAATCATCATCTGACAAAGCATCAACTTGTAGGATTCAGCTGGGTTTCCATGCTCCCATGGTAAAGCACTCCTTTAAAGCACCAGATGTGATCAAAATATGGGAGATTGCCACCACAAGCAAACCAAAACAAGCCTATGGCATATGCGTGCTAGATTTAAACCAAACTTGACCGAGCTAAGACAGATAGTATTCTCACATATAGCCTAAAACGCTTTGAGCAAGACAAACTAGGTTTTTTTTAAACTTCATTACAAAACCACAATCAAGAAGTCTCCAGTGACACTGGGGCATCCATCCTATGCTAGATAGCAATATTACATTCTTCCACAATGCCCTTCAACTGAGAACTACTAACTAGACTTTCTGTCAAAGCTCACTTCTTTGGCCCTCGTCCAAATATAGATATTGATTTCTTTAACGGCTGCTGTCACACGCATCCAGGTAAATAGATTAGCAACAGAGATGCAGTTTATGCAGTTTCAAGACAAAGAAAAAAAATATTTTCTGCAGAACTTGGAATAAATTACAATATAGGACAGCTCTTTATATACTCTTTGCAATGAGGAAAATTCTGATACTTACTATATTTATGAATCAGGAGCATAGAGACAGGACTTGGAAATTAAGTTCCTCATATAACCCTGATGATTTCATAAAGCATAATATACCTTTCAAACCTGAGAGACGTTAAGCAACGTTAAATATTAATATCTCTTTTGTTACTGATTATAAATTTATCTTTATTGAAGTACAAATAATACAATCCGTATGCCCTCTTCTACTATTCTACTTGTTTTATGCATGTTCCTTGTCAGTTTCTATGTCAGGAATTGAGTGTAGAGCTTCTTTGGCTCTTTAAGTCAAGTGTATCTGAAAGCCTAATCATAAAGCAAAGTAGTTTTGAGGTGAACCTGTAGTCTTCAGTTCTAAATATATGAAAGCTGACTGATTAAATTATTAATATCAGAAATACTGATACTGACCAATAGTTTCACTTAGTAAGACCACCATGCTTCAAATTCTGCTTTACATTTTAAAATGGTACATTTACTTCTCTTTGCAACGGCATATTTTTTTTTAAATAAACCCTCTACAATGAGAATCTCAACAATAGCGAGCTCTTGTTCTTCCCAATCTACTTTGCCTCTCAGATAAGCAAATCTATTGCTATAGGATAACTTCTTAGTCACCTTTCGAAGTCTCTAGCACACATTTAAGTCCATTTCTTTTCCATAGCTACGTTCCCAGCCTGCAGTGCTAATGACTCGAACAGTTCATAAGAAACATTACTCAGCAGTGACTACCAAGGGGATTTCTCAGACTAAGTCACACTCATCTGTGCAAAGTTTTACAAATTCACTCTTTCAATAAAAGAAAGAGAAAAGCTGAAGCTTCAGAAGGACAAGGTTAAGTCCTGCAGTAAATTCCATCACATGGGCATGTTGCTGCTGCTGCTATCTCAGTCCTGTGTGTCCTCTCCTCCTTGCTCTCCCAGACAATTCTGATCTCTGTGAGATACTATCAAAAAATCTACTCCTCCACCTTTGTAAAAGTCTATCTGTAAAATAAAATGCAAACTGAGATGCCAGATTATTTTAATACTACTTTGATTTCATTTTTAACATCTAAAAATATATCAAATACCTTACTTTAAACCTCCAAAGTAAGCTGATAAATATCTTCAAAACCATTTATTTTTTAAATAATAGAAATATCTATTTGAAATTAAAATACGTTTACTTAGTTGGAAGTACTACAGTGATTTTAAAATGAGGAAATTCTTTACAAAAGGAGGACAGTCTTTTAGAAGCTTGTTATAACAGCAAAAACATCCATGGTGCATATTAACATGCATATTCCTACATGCATTTTACTTCATCAGCTATTCTCTCTAAAAGTATACTAACCATACTAATTAGGCATGTCAGTAAATCCAAAATTTTGTGAAAATGCAGTAAACCAAAGCAATAGATTGTTTTCATGGCAAGAACATACATGATTCTGTTACTAATTATGCCAGTGCAAAAAAAAAAAAAAAAGAGAGGAAGAAAAGAAAGAAATCAAGATATTAAATACTTTAGTTTTCATAGAAAAAGTAACACAGTCTGAAGAGAAATTTTCCTTTGAACTTGCCAGGAGAAACAAATGAAAACTATCAGCATATGGATTTGAGAAAAAGAGCAATGTTGGCATGGTGACCAGACTGGAGGTTCACAAAAATATCTTGTCTTAAACTTCACATAGGTTTTTAAGAAGTTTTTTTGTGTCAAGCTATGTTACAGCACTGCCTGATAATGAAAATAAAACACACCACCACAAAACCCTCTGCCTGCCACACTTCTGCTTTCTTAGTAATATAAACGATAATAGAAGAAAACAGACAAGCACAGAAAATGGCAGAGATTAGAGAATCCTACCAGTGCCTACTAATCAGGTGCTTCCCATGGTTTGCCCAGTCCCTCCTCCGCAAAATTACACCTACAAGTCAGCAGACTCTAGCAGGAGCCAGGGCTGTGCTCTTCCGCAGCTAATAACTCTGCAAGGACTCACTTCCCACAGGGCTATCTGCTAGATGTGGCCAGCTTCTTGACAACACTCAGAGAGTTGCAGTCAACAGTTCGATGTCCAAATGGAGGCCAGTGATGAGTGGCATTCCTCAGGGGTCAGTATTGGGGCTGATGCTGTTTAACATCTTTGCTGGTGACATGGACAGTGGGATCGAGTGCACCCTCAGCGAGTTTGCAGATGACACCAAGCTGTGTGATGTGGTCAACACACTGGAGGGAAGGGATGCCATCCAGAGGGACCTTGACAGACTGGAGAGATGGGCCTGTGAGAACCTCATGAAGTTCAACATGGCCAAGTGCAAGGTCCTGCACATGGGTCGGGGCAATCCCAAGCACAAGTACAGGCTGGGCGGAGAATGGATTAGAGAGCAGACCCGAGGAGAAGGACTTGGGAGTGCTGGTGGATGAGAAGCTCAACATGAGCCGGCAATGTGCACTTGCAGACCAGAAAGCCAACCGTATCCTGGGCTGCATCAAAAGAAGCGTGGCCAGCAGGTCGAGGGAGGTGATTCTGCCCCTCTACTCTGCTCTCGTGAGACCCTACCTGGAATACTGCATTCAGCTCTGGAGTCCCCAACACAAGAACATGAAGCTGTTGGAATGAGTCCAGAGGAGGGCCACGAAGATGATCCGAGGGCTGGAGCATCTCTCCTATGAAGACAGGCTGAGAGAGTTGGGGCTGTTCAGCCTGGAGAAGAGCATGCTCTGGGGAGACCTTCCAGTACCTAAAGGGGGCCTACAGGAAAGCTGGAGAGGGCCTTTTTGCAAGGGCATGTAGTGATAGGACAAGGGGCAATGGCTTTAAACTGAAAGAGGGGAGATTAGATATAAGGAAGAAATTTCTTATAATTAGAGTGGTAAAACACTGAAACAGGTTGCCCAGAGAAGTTATGACTGCCCCATCCCTGGAAGTGTTCAAGGCCAAGTTGGATGAGGCTTTGAGCAACCTGACCTAGTGGAAGGTGTCCCTGCCCATGGCAGGGGGGTTGGAACTAGATGATCTTTAAGGTCCCTTTCAGTCCAAACCATTCTATGATTCTATAACAGCCAGCCAGACCATACTGCAACACTCAGCATTTTCTATATACAAGAGCAAATAAAGCATTCAATGGTGCTTGATTAAAGTCATTCAGATGACTGATGGAATTGCCTCACGAGCCAGCCAGGCGCCAGCCACCTGACATACTTCCCATGGGTGGTTACCGGCTCCTGCAGATATTTCCTTTGCTACCTCAGGTAGTTTTGAACCCCTCTTGGTCCCCTGATCCTCACGACCAGCTCTCAAACTCTCTCGAGGTGTCCCTAAAAAGAGCATTTGCGAACGGTGGGATAAAGTAAATAAAAACAATGTCGAAGAAGTTTGAATTTAGTCCCAGCCCCATGTACGAGTTGCAGGACCTTTACAGACTGTTTGCTTCTCCTTTATACAGTGGTTGGTGTTAACAGAGCCTCACTACAAGACTTCCTAAGCACTATCCCAGTCAGCACCAGTTTGCTCAAGTAGATGCTAACATTTAACTGCAGACTGAAGTATGCATTCTAGAAGAAAATTTGAAACAGTTTTGGTGCAGACACCTGACAGGCTGGGTCCATGTAAGACAAGCCCAACTCAGAAATGCAGTGTGGGAAAACCCAGGAAAATCCTGCACAGCCAGGAACCGGCCTAAGCACAGTTCAGTGCTGAAGCCAGCCAAGCTTTGCTCACTCGGCACCACACAGCAGCAGTTGTATGGCCTTTTGGCCACAGTTGGTGAATTCACACTGCACTTTTTTGCGTTTCCTAGCAGTACAGGACTAAGCTTTGCAGCACAAAAAGGTTCTTTCTGTAACACTACTGCATCAATACCTCTAAAATTACAGTTTAATTTTATCAGAGCATACCATTTCCAAAACAGGGGGTTATTTATCCATTTCATCAGATTTTCTCAAGCATCTCCAAAAAATAAAGAGCTGCATCAAAACCAGAGCAAGAACTTCACAATGGCTTTTACAGCTAGCACTAGTGTTTTGGTTCATTCCTCACTTCCTTCATGGTCACGTACAGTATTTAATCAATCGAGACGAGCTCCTCTCACCTCTTGAGGAAGTTCCAGCTTAGACCTGTCATCCAGCCCATTAGAGTGCAAGCCCATGAGGTAAGGAACAGGAGCGTCTAGAAAATGAAGGAGGGATGCTGGAAGGATAGGAACATACACATGCTGCCACTGAAATGGAAACATTAGTGCTGTGATGGTCTCTGCCACAGTCATCAGTCTCTGATAATCTGAAAAAGATTAAGAAAAAAAAATTTCTTTCACAAACATTTTAAAGTAAATTAATCTAAGTTAAAGAAATGAGAGCTTGCTTTAAAACAGAAACCACAAAACCCAGTACTGGCTGAGCAGCATCTTAATGAAAGCCCAGACTTGCACACTCAAGCACATTTTGCTGAAACAACAAAGGGAGCTCAACGCAAAGTAGGTCATTCTACAAGCAAATTGAGTCTTAGCATCCGTTAAGTCACCCTCTGCTACCTATACCAGGGTCACCAGGAACACCCGTTTGAGTATGGAAGCAGTATTGTAATCAGCTAAGAAACACATGGGAAATAATTTCTCTTCTCTGTGCTTATGGCTTTCTATGGAATCCTTGGATGAAACCCAAGGCATCTGGTATCTCTCAGATAAACATTTTTTTTAAGAGTGTTTAAATGTCTATAAAGCACGCTGTATAGTAGCCAACCCAACAGTGCAACTGAAATAACTGTGTAGAAAAGAAAAAGGATCAGCTTTGTTTATCCTTTGCAATGTATGACCCACATCTCAGTTCAACGTAAAAACAACTCAGCTCCTGCTGAATTTAACAGTGGTGCTAAACGCACCTGTGCAAGACGCATACCAAAAGATCTTTTTATTCAGCAGCTGGTGGCTAAAGCAGTTAACATTGCAGTATGCTGGGCCAAAACCTCGCCCTCCTCTCTTATACTACAGAATCATCTTGAATGGTATTTCATATCTATGCACTGTAACAGAGGAGGCAACATCAGATAAGCTCTGAGCCTGGTCTAATAAAACTGCTGAAACATTCAGAATGCTTTCGAGCTGCCAGGCTGGAAAGAGTTTAGAATAAGCTTACAAGACTAAGATGATTCCACCCTTCAGTCAAGCTATAATGATACTGCAACTATATCTAATTGCAGTCAGGAAAGCAGGGGGGAACAGGAACAAGGGAAAAAATCGGTACCCTTCATCTTTGTGTTGGGGCACAGGGTACGCACATCTTCTAACACGTTCATAAAACTACAAACACTATGAAATTGGAAAAGATACTTGAATGCACAGGTTCAGGTGCTGAAATTTCTAAAGCTGTTTGCAGAGTGCAGATGAAAACTGGAAAAAAGAATGTTTGTTCTAAACAAAAGCTCTGGAGAAAAATTCATCTTAACCGTGCACTTTCTAAGGTTATGGCTGTAATCCTATCCTTTAGCCATCCTCCACACAGGCTTCAGATAGCAGAAGACAGAGGGCCAAGAAATTCAGTTCCTGGCATTCATGACCAATCTGGTTTGAAGTCAAAGTAGCAGAGTTTGGGGTGTGCAGAGAGATCCACAACTCGAGAAGAACTCAGCATAGGTTTTGCTAACATCAGCCATAATTCTCCAACCCAGGTTTTTGATTTTCCTTTTCAGATCAAGCTCTGCTGGTGGAAAAAGGTTACTGCACGCAGCTACCTGTCACTGCCTCACAGTAGATCTGCTGTGACTGAAGGAGCCCTCAATCAAAACAAACCAGACAGAATAGCGTAGTTTAAAGTTTTTGCCAAAAGCTTACTTGGACTGAAACACATTAGGGAAAAATCAATGAACACCACTAGCAGCACTCCTCTACTCTACCCGGACACCAGTTTCTGCCTACACAGTTACTTACTGGTTTGCAGCTTTAATCACAGCCTGACTGTAAAAAGGTGATGAATTAATGATAAGCTTTGGGAAGAAGAATCTATTCCATACCCTATTTTCTTCAGCTTTAAAAGAAACTTTAAATGAAGCCATAGATACACAAACATTCCAGATGGCTCGTATTCAGCTTGTTTATTTGAAAGAACAAGTCTCAGAATAGAAACAGTGTTTTCCTACTACACAAAACCCCCTGTCTAATCCTGCTGGCTAATTTAAATACAACTTCTCTCTCCGTCATTAAGCTAACTTTAGCATTAGCCTTTCGAATTAATTGCAAAGTAACATCAATAATTCAGAACTTTTATCCACTCAGCAGCTACCTCCCGCAACCAAGTTATCTGCAAATGCAGCTCTCGGATCCTGGATATCCACATAGCTTAAGCCATTCCCAAGTATTTGGCCTGCACTGTCACAACCTGCAAGTAACAATAACTACATTCTGCAGGCTTTATGCGCGTCAGGAGCTGTTGGCAAAAGGCAAGGATGAAGGCAAGAAGCCTGCAAACATAAGCCAAAATAACTTAAATATTTATTTTCTTAAGTTATACCTATCCTGAGAGGGTATGGAGTTTGTTTTAAAAAAGAAGAAAGCAGCACACTTCTAATACCAAAGCATCACATGAGATTTCAAAATAATAATAACAAAATTTAAAAGAGGGAAGAAGCACTTCAGTAGTGGTCCTGCTCTTGCTTTTGAAACCAGAATATGCTTATTCTGGTGCAAGTGACACACAGTCTTTTGGCCTTGTATTGTACAAGAGCACTGGTAGAGAAAAAGTTACATACCACTAGCGCACTATTCGTTTGGAAAGTACTTAACCGACCGCTGTGCAAGCAAAAGAAAATCCGCTACTTCTTAACACGGCCACTTAAGAACACAGAAAAAGGCTGATTTATTCTCTAACCAATTACTGCAGGTAAAACACATTATTCCTTAAAGCACATATGAGAAGTTGTTCACACTAGTATTTATCTATACCTAATATATTCAGACATTTTTATTGATCTGTAAAAGGCAAGTGTCCTGGGTTGGGCTGGGAAAGGGCTGACTTTTTTTTTTTTTTTCCTTTTCGCGGGAAGCTGAAAGGGACAGGGTTCAGGCAGCTGACCCAGCCTGGCCAGTGGTAGCTCAGCTGCCGGCTGGGCTAAAGTACGACGCGGAACAGCTGCCATGCCACTGCCCGGCCGCCCCTGCCTTGGGCAAGCCACGCTCCTGGCGCTGGGGCTGTTGCTGCTGGTGGGCCCGGCACAGCCCATCTCCTTCCAGCTGCGGGGCAAGGCACAGAAGTGCCTGCGGGAGGAGATCCATCGCAACACGCTGGTGACACCCCGCCGGGCTCCTCCATCGCACCTTCCGCCAACCTCACGATAACTGACTCAGCTGGGCACATCCTGTATGCCACGGAGGATGCCACTAAGGGCAAGTTTGCCTTCACCACTGAAGACTATTCTATGTTAGAGGCCTGCTTAGCGAGCAAGCTTCCTATGGGAACAGGAAGGATGCTGGACCAGCTTGTGATTCTGGATATGAAGCATGGAGTTGAAGCAAAGAACTATGAGGAGATTGCAAAAGTGGAGAAGTTGAAGCCTCCAGAAGTAGAATTGAGGCACCTGGAAGATCCTTCAGAGTCCATTGTTAACGACTTTGCCTATATGAAGAAACGAGAAGAGGAGACGAGGGACACGAATGAGTCAACAAACACCCGGGTTCTGTACTTCAGCATTTTCTCCATCTGCTGTCTCATCAGACTGGCCACCAGGCAGGTTTTCTACCTGCGTCACTTCTTCAAGGCCAAGAAACTGAGCAAGTCCTCCTCCCCCTCCTCTCCGACCCAGATGGACACCGCTGGGACTCAGCCATGGCCCCCTGGAGCCGTCTCACAGATGATACCCGCTGACTGGAGCCTTTCTGCAGGAACTTGGACCCTAAAAGGGGAGGGGAGCCTAAACATTGGAAGCAACGGAGGACTTGTGAAATCCTGTTGAATGTTGACGGTGGGGAGGTTGTGATAGGTTTGGGGATTCCTGGGACAGTGATTAAAAAAAAAAAAAGATGTTTCCATGACAGCTTCAGCAAGTTTCTGTGCTGTCTGTTCTCCTTTTATAATCTTGGCTTGATGATGTCTCCCATCTGTCTGCAACTGTAGTGTTACTCTGAGCCACTTGACCCTGCTGAGCTCTTCAGGTGCCATGCAGCTAGCATCGGGGCAGAGCAGGGGATTCCCTGTTCTCACCAGCTGGGATCTAAGCCTCATGCAAACGGAGGTGTGTGCAAAGCAATAGGATTCATCATTCCCGCAGGGCCTGAGGATAGAGGGAGGTCCAAGGTTTGGTCCCAGTCGTGGACCTCTGTGTTTCTCCCTGTGGGTGCTGGTGTCTTTGTGCTGATAGGTTAGGGCACTTGAGTGAGTGTACAGTAGTTCAGCCTAGAGGAAGGGAAGCCTTGGAAGGAGGGCTTGGGAATGAGTTTGAGCTTGGAAAGGAGAAACCTGCTTTGCTCAAATAAGCTGTCAAGCCTTGATCCTGCCCTTGCTCCACATGTTTGTCTTGGATTTGCCTGTCGTGTTCTGAAACAATGCAGCAGTTTTCCTGAAAGCCTTGATCAGTGATAGCCTTTTGTGCAGGCAGGAGGCCTCAGTCAGATACAGTCACAGAGCAAATAGGAACAGGTTATTTCAGGAAACTTGGTTTTACATTGAGCAGGAGACTTTTCTCATCTAACAGTGTAGCGTTTATCCAGCAGACAGCTGGCTGAACCTCATTTTCTGAGACCTCAAAGCAAGGTGGGCTGCTGCTCTTGTGAAGCATGAGGGCCTGTACCCTGCATTGAGGTCTGAGGGTGCATTTCAGGTTGGCAGAGGAGTTGGAAGAATGTGGCTGAACTCAGAAAAGCAGTACAGGGTAGGAATAGGCTAATTCTACATCTAGAGGAGTCCGAACTGTGCCCTCAGCAGAATTGTTATTCTGCTATGCGAAACTACAGAGAGAGCAAGTGACTTCTCATCATTTCTCAGCCATCCAGATGACACAATGTTAAATGAGCCAGGCTGGGAAAAAACAGGCAGGTTAACTTCTTGGATTTACCTGCTGCTGTTTTTAGGCAGTGATTAAAATCCTTTCACCTTTTCTGCAGCCCTTCAGAGCAAATGGTTCAGCAGCAGAGCATTGTGGTGTCATGTGCCTGACACTTCTGGCTAGGGAAGGGGCTGTCATAGCCCTAGGCCCAGCCTACCATTTTGAAAAAAGCATGGTTTTACAATTTCTGACCTGAATCTGATCTATTTCTGGGAAGAAAATGGTTGTTCAGGGTGAGGCAATGGGAAAGAAGATGAAAAGATGACCTCCTGTCATCTAAATACCTTAATACTTTGCCTCCCTTTTGTCACTGCGAAGTTCTTGGAGTCGTTAGTTCCAATGGCAAGTGCTTAGATTGCCTAAAATTTGTTTCTTTTTTGATAAAAGCCATATTAGGAACCCAAGTCCACTCCTCTGCCCTTGCATCCATTTTATCCTCATAGGTTTTTGAGAGCTGTTACAGTGCAGAACGGCAGTGATGCCACAGGACTGAATTACAGAAGTCATTTGAAGGTAGTTTTAGGTCCTACAGTTTGAAGCCTGTAGATCTGTTAAGGTTTTACTTTTGGTTTTATATAACTTGAAAAGACAGTACAAGAAAGGGGCTTTTCCAGTCTTGTCTGTTTTGATGTCCTCTCCCTGTCCTTATCTGAGTACAAAGATATTTTTATCTTAAAAATGGTGGCAGGGCCTTAAGTTCCCCAGGTGACTGTTACACTGTGATTGTTCTGGTGTTGCGTTTTGTCGTTCACTGTACTGGTATGGTTACTGTGGAGCAGTTGTGGAGGACTGAAGTGGATTTACCTGTAACGACTGGTTGGGGGATTTTTGTCAACTTTCTCAAACAAAATTTCTTCGGGGAAAAACAACGACAACAAAAAGTTAACCCTTTCCCAGCCCAACTGAGGACACAAGTAAATCCAGGAAAAAGAAGAATTGAGAGATCTTGGGGCTGGAAAGATAGGAGCAGGATGGGAAGAAGGTGGCAGCTGTAAGAACCAGGACTTTGCCTCTCCATTCTCACATTCTACCAGAGAGAAGTCTATAAAGTGCCTACAGAAATTCTCTGACTTGGCCAAATTTAAAACCCTGATCACATTCTGGAATATTTTTTCCTTCTGATCTTCCTACTTCATGGATCACAATGAAATACTGTTGCATTTGTCAAGGAAGAAAGTTGCCTGTACAATGGAGAACCATTACTACAGACAAGTTTGGAGATCTTCAGAAAGTACATGGATAAACCAGAAAGATGAGCTACTTGCTAGGATTAAGCTTCTATTTAACCTGAAGCAGAACAGAAGGAAAAAAAATATATTTACACAGTCTCTATGGACAGGTAGCATGCAATGCAGTTGAGCCACCAGAATAAAGCACTGCCTGGAGAGTTTGCTTTAAACACGCCTGTTCATGGCAGAAAGCATGATGTAAAAGAAACATTTTCAATAAATTTTTCTGAGCACAGGCATTCAGTATGCGAGACTGCTTAGAGAAAATATACATTTCTTGAACTGAGCCTTTTATTTCAAAAAACCTGTAACTGCAGTAAGAGAGAACTGTGGTTAGTAGAAGCAGTGGATCAAAGTACTTCCTATTTGTGTTCACTTCTGTGTCTGAAAGGCTGATTAAAGATGCCTGCATCAAGCAGAAAGTTTTCTAAATCACTGGAGGTATACGAAGAAAACGTCCTAGGTAAAGATTAGAGTTGGGCAACATGGAACTAATATTGCAAAGAAATAAAACTAGTACTTTAAATATCCAGAGTGTACATCAGTTTAAGCAAGCAAAAGAAAGATGGGGAGAAGTGATTCAAAACCAAAGCAAAGCAGAAAAAAACCCCCAAACTTTATTTGTACTCAAATAAAGCAACTACCACAGTCTGTGGCAGTGATGTATTATATTTCTCCTTTTATTGCTTTTAGCTATTTAGAAAATCTCCTCCAAGCAGATTTCACAGCTGTCTTAACTCAGTGCACACTCTTCAGAAGAGCTCTAGGTGCTCTACAGAGATAAGGAATAAGTCTATTTCGCAGATACAAGAGCAACACAAATTGCAGGAATGCAAACCAGCTCGTGCAGCACGATGTGGTGAGGGCACTACTGAAGGCCTCCTTCAGCACCACTGTCTCCTTGCCAGAGTTCCTCAGCACTCGCTCAGCACTAGGAGCAGCTTCAGATTCTTCACTGTCGTATAGGCACCTGCACTCCTCTAACACTTTCCTAAATGGGAGACAATTCACTCAAAAGAACAATCAAGTCAAAGACTTAATTCCCTGCATTTGGCTTACACTGATGCAAAACATATAGCCTGCACCAATACAGTGTGACAAAAGAAGAATTTTCAGAAGTATAAAGTCAGAAATGTGTCAAAGGAACCTTAAAGAAAAACACATTTGCTGCCAAGTGAAGTTACTCCCATTCCAAGGACTGACTGCAACTTAAGATGCCAAAATTTGTTTCAGAAAGGATTGCATCTGGCAGTAAAGTCCTCCAAGAGTTTTGGGTTGTTTTTTTTTTTTAAAAAAAAGTAAATCTTAGAAGCAAACCCTCTGATCCTGACATGTAGTTCTAAATCTACATCCACCCAATGAGTATCGCAATCTCATCTGACCTACGAGAATGAGAAATGATCTCAACCACCTCAATTGTCACAGGTTTGAGCACCAAGAGATTTAACTAACCTAAAGGATATCTAAAAAAACCCTAAGATTTATATTCTGAAGGACAACCTAGACCTCATACTACTGCATGTGCAAGAACATGAGCAAGCTCTTTAAAAAGTTCAAGCAATTTCTGATTCCGCTTAGAACTGAGTGCAACATCACCTGTATCTACATTCAACATTCCTTGTTTTACAAACAGCAAAAAATCCATGTTAATCAATCATAACAAAGAAAGAGTAAAATATTAGGAGCATATTCCAGTTAAAAAAATAAAACACGCACAAAACCCTCCTCCACAAAAACCTAAACAAATCAAAACAAAGCAAAAGAAGGAAACCGGTAAGTAAAGGTAGAGACAATCAGAACCTCAGTCAGAAATTCCATTTTCCTACTGGTATCATCTTTTTAAGCACAGCAAGCAATCACTTTACTAAAATATTTTTCTAATTCACTGCCATGTAGAAGAAAATAGAATAATGTAGTTAGAAAAGACAAAAACGAAAATTACAGGAAGAAAAAGTTGAGTTTCTAGAACTTCAAAATACTTCACACTCCCATTTCAAGTAACATGAAAATAAACTACATGTATATTAAAAGCATTTTGGAAAAGCCTTCACCTTCGCTGTTGGCAATGCCGGCAAGTACGTAGTAACTTCTGTTATTAACTCACTAGGAGCTCTGAAAGTATTCTGAGTCAGTATTAGCAAACTGCACCAAAGGTTGGGTTTTTTTTAAGAAAAAACAGCAAGTTAAAAAAAAAATAGTGTCAGAGATTAGATCCTTCAGAAATTACTTAAGAGAAGCTACATTTCAAAAAAATATGGCTACTGTTACTCTGTTACTGAGAAGGCTCTATCACAGGTAGTTCACCAAAACTGAGGGCCAACAGGCAGCAAACGAAAAACTAATTCTTTTTCTACTGAAAGAAGACTTTTCAGCCAGAAACTATAGGTGAGATCTTAATAGAGACAGACAAGACACTCCTGTAAGGTGCAGCACAGCCTAACTCAGCCAAAGCTCGGGGTGAGCTGAGGGAACAGTGGACAGAAACTGTCATGAAGATCCAGGCGCAGGGGCCTGCAGCTGCATGGATCCCCTTGGATTCCATACGTCTGTGCATGCAAACAAGAAACTCAAGTGTTCCAGAGCTATTTTAAGCTTCTTTAATTAGCTACTGATCAGACACTTGGAAAGTGGCCAAGAAAGAAAGCTGAACCTATTAATATGACTTGGAAAGAAAACCTAGAATACTAGTCCGGGAGCAAGCCGAGTTCCAGCTCAGGGAAAAAGAGCACTTACAACATGATGGCCTGAAAAGAGATCAGGGAATGCTGTTCCAATACAGCGACACACGTGTTGCTTTCCTTGCCGTGCTTCCAACCGCTTAAGCGTCTGCGGATCTCAAACACAACTATGGCCAACTGGACTGCATTCCCTTCAGATGGAAGAGCTGATGTTTGAACCTTCCTCTGGAGCGATACAGATATCCCCATAGACAAACTCTCCCTAAATCCCAAACATATAAATGCCTAATCCATTTCCGGAAAAACTACATAAGAAATGTGTCTGCTAGGCAAGTATTTCTAGATTTTCTATGAGTAATAAGCAATTTGCTCTTTAAATTCAAGAGAGTAACCACTATCGAGTACAATAAGGTTTCCTGACTGGGTTTAAACTACTACATAGTTTTCGTCTGATAGTTACTAGTGTTTATACAATGCAACAATTGTGACATAACGCCCTGCTGCCATTATACACTTTTAACCATCTTGACTATACACACAAAATCCATCTCTGGCTTTAGACTACGCACACGTCTCAACACACAAACATCTGTATTTCATGCTTGGAGAATATTGCTAATAACTTCAGGTTGTATTTTATAAATAGTTACCATTTATAGCCTACATATTTCAGTGACAGCTTAATGAAAGAAAATACCGAAAACAGATTTCAGTTACACCATGGACTATCCCCGGATTTGTCTTGGGGTCTTCTAGGCGTCTTTACCATTACTATAACACACTGCTCAAAATGCAATCCATCACTTTAAACCACACCATTGTAGATGGGTGGGTCTGGACTAACGTTAGCCAGCCTGGGATAAAAAAAGTGTAGAAAATTATCTTTTGGCATAACTCCACATACTCTGCGTTACAGTAACAGAATGCAGAGTAAGAAGCCCAGTATTCACCAATTTCAACACAGAAAATTGATACCACTACCACATTACTTATTAATTAATAATCAGATGCTATTTCAGCTTAGTTGCTGCCTACTCTCTTCAAAGCAAGCTTTAGCTACGTGAGTTCAGCAATAACTGTTTCAAGGCCTTAATAGAGATTTGAGATTTAAATTGAGTCAAATAAAACTTTTTTCAGGTCATTTTATTTCAAAGCTAACAACTGAAACGTGTCTTTGTGTACTCAAAGAGAAAATTACATTTGCATCATTAATTATTCTTCAAAACCATAGATAATTAACTATGTAAGTTCTCAAAATTGATGGTTTGGCAGAGATAGGAGGGAATTCCGCTAAGCAGTTGGAGAGGAACATGGGAGAAGGCATACCACTCTATCCAACACCACATTGCCAGAGACAGCAATAAAGGGGACAGTCAGTCCATGAACACAGGCGATTATGTGAAAGCCCAAAGTTTTAAGTTTAGGTGTCTAAAAACAGGAGACAATGAATGCAACGCTCTCTTTGCAACTCCAGTTCTGTTCTTTGCATTAAAACCTGCACACAGATCTGCCTGCCTGCATTAGCATGCTAATGCCACTTTAATGCAGCTATTCTTGGTGTGTTTTTTAAGATTCAGGAAATGAAAAGACCTTGTGCCAGTATAACTACAAGATAAGAAGACAAAAACCAAGTACTCACGCTGTGAATAAAGCAGTATCTGAAATTCCAAGAGGGCACAGGTAAAGAGTTGAACCACATTTTCTACTCCAAGCAATTCAAAAACTTCTTTAACCGGAAAATCAAATAGCGGTAGTTCACTGGTGCTTGGCCTCTGGCAGATAATTGGTCCATAAACACCTGAAAATTTTAATGACCTTCCTGCTGGAGGAAGAGGAACCTCATAGAGAATATTGTAGATGTAGCTTTCTAAAGGTAGAGGTGGCGGCTGAGGTGAAGTCACTGCTTGGTGAAGTTGTTCCAGTACTTTCTTACAAGCTTTCATGAAAGACATCGGAGTAATCAGACAAATGCACTTTGAGACATAGAGCGTGTCTCTGCTGATGTCATAGGAGTTAAAACGCTGTAGCTTTGAAACAGAAGTGCCATTGCAGTCTCCAGTGCTGCTGCAGCTATCTTTGTCATCTGTGGGTGGAGTATGAAGAATGTCGTATTCGGCATTGTGCATATGATACAATGTCTGCATTGCACTGCAGATCTGTTTGCTAGTAACTTCCTCAAAAAACGTGAGAGAAAATCCAAATGTCCGTGAGCCATCTTCACGAGTAATAATAAAAGAGTGGAACTGAGGTTCTCTGGAATCTGCTTGTGTCTTGAAAGCAAGCCCTTTAGGCATACACAGCTATAAAAAAAAAAAGGGGGGGGAAGGGAGATAATAACATTTAAACCACATTTTTCTCTCCCCCTGCCTCCAGAAACATTGGTGAAAATGGGATTTAGAATCCACAGACTGACATCGCATTTCACTTGAAATTCTATTAAGTGTTACATCTCTGTACAATACAGCAATATGCATCTAAATCGGAAAAACATATTAAAAGGAACATATTAAAAGGGCTGTACATAGTTTCTGTTGAAACTCGTAACTATTTTGTCATCAACCTCAATAGGAATAAAATAACAGAATTCAAACTCAGACAAAGGGAAGTATTTTGGTCACCAAAACCAGAAAAGTGGCAAAGAAAAATACTATATTTTATTTAAATTAGGAAATCACGTCGCATTTCATTAAATAGAAAAATTATGCACGAAGAAGACTCATTAATTGCAGGCTAATTTATTTCTCTACCAATTCTCTAGAATGTAATAAAAAAGTTGTAAAAGAAGAAAGGAAAAAAAGTCTCCTAGGGACTTATCACTCACATGTTTTAACATAATTTCCTTTAAAAAAAATCCCGATTAAATGAAAACGCCTTTTGAGCCTGCACAATTTAGAGATATTCATTATTATTTCCAATCTACAACAGATTTCACACTATTTTAGTCAAAGAAAACACAGATCAATGCCTTCAATTGTTAAGGTAGGTTTTGTCTTAAAAACAAAAGCCATTAAGTGATACTGACCATTCCCACTGCATCCTGGTCAAAAGGGTTCCATTCAACATTCTCAGGATAGCGAGCAAGAACTTTGGATTTAAATGTGCGTCTTAACGGAGTCTGTTCAAAGTTTTCCCCTGCAGGTGAAAGAAAAATACAGAAGTAATTATTTCATTCTCTTTTTAAGCTCAAACAAGGCCAAAAAGCAGGACATCAGCAGGTAGATGTGAGGATAAGTGACTTAAGCACGCACTCCTTTTAAGAGAAACAGAAAATGCAAGACAGTTAGTTAGCATATAATCAGACTGCAGATATTAGCAAGGATTAGCACTGTAACATTTCTACGTCATTAACTATCCATGCGTTTCCTTAAGCATGACTATCGTGAGATTGTGGTCACGACAGCAATGCTCTAAGCCACTATTCAGATATTTCAGATTCTTGTTAAAGCACAGCTAAAGCTTCAGCTTCAGTGAAATTTTGTTACTGAAGAAAAGAACAAATAGACAAGATGCAGGTTTAAGATAGACATACAAGTAGCATCATTTAATTTCTTCTTCAAGACTTAGAAAAAAGAGTATCCACCATCTATTACAAGAAGTTAGCTGTGAAGAGAGTCTAGAAGGTTAAAAGATCAAGAACCACAAATGCCCATGAAGACTAGGGTATCAGATGAACAAAAAATTGTGCTTTTTTTTTTTCCCCGCACTTTTTCCTTTACCTTCTGTTGCACTTGAAATGAAACGGCTGGCACCATCTCGGGTTTTAGAGGCCTGTATATACTGGCATAAAGCTATATAACAAATAAAAACAACACTGCATTATAAATTTCATACTGTCGACTGTAATTACGTAGCTAACACATACCAGTAAAAAACATACAAGTATTCTATACAGAATTAGGCATGCATAATAGTCTAATCTCCTAATATGCTTTTTACAAATATACAACTTTTTACAAATTTCTCATTTCAGGTACTTATTTCTTGAAGAAGATCAGTTTGTAACACAAGCTCATAGTTCCTGTAGATGCAGCAATTGGAATTAGTTGCTTGTTAAATGAAAGTTTTAAATGTTAAATTATAAAATACTTCCTAAGAGCAGATGATGAAACTAACCCTAAGGACAACACCATTTCAAGGCCTTTAGAATGATATGAATTTAAATGGCACTGGTCCAACTTTTCACAGATGCTTTCCATACACCAGACTGGCTGATAGTCTTTTTTATAAAGCTCTCAAATTTCCTCCAGAGCAATGATTGTTCATTGTGGTAGCATAGAACTTTCTCCAGTAAATATTCTGAATGGGTGTAGTTGCTTTAAAAAAAAAAAAAAAAGCCCAAACTGCATATCTTAAAATAAGCTTAGCTATCTTACTAGAATGCAATTAGCTAAATGAGCATGCAGCTGTTGACAGCTGCACTAACAATCAGGCACAATTGCATGAAATCATGTGCTTTAATAAACAGAAGTATTTTAGCAACACCTGCAAAAGAAAACACACTTCAACGCACTTGTCTTCTTACATGCAGCAATTATATAGCAATAGAAATTTATTTCAGAATTGGCTGGGTTTATTCTGGACTTTACAGTAATATTTAAAGCTCAATTTCTATGCCAATTTACAATCTTTATTTTGCACAAGCACTTATTTCCACAAAGTAGCTATACACAGAGATAGTTGTGAGACTGCCTACAGACAATAAAGAACCTAACACACACATTACACTGAACAAAACCTTGTTTCCATGGAATGCTTAAGAAGTCCTTTGACAGTTGAGAAGTCATGTAACTCTGGATTTTGTTTAAACTAAGTTTTAAATATTACCTTGCACAGGGAACTTACCCTGAATCAGGACATAGGACAGGTTTCAAAACACCTAAAATATTCACATCTATTTTGCTAATTCCCTGGTTTCTAGCACTGAAATTAAAGGTGGGATTGTTTTTCCTGTTTGTCTGAAAAATCAACAGCTCAGCTGATGTGCATACAAAACCACTCAGCTACATTATTTATTATTTTGTTCAATAATATCATTGTTCAGAGAGGAAAAAAATGCATATTTGGGAAAATCTGAAACGTATGGAGAGAGAGGGATAATTAGGAAAAAAACAGAACACATCGTCACTGAAATATAACCATCTTGGGAAAGAGCAGAGTCAATGACAGAAAACATAACAGCATTTCCGCAGGAGCTAAAAACAATCTTAAAAGATTAAAATAAGCATTTAAAGAAACTTCTAATCTCTCAGAAAGAAAAATGGACATAATGCCACATCTCTACTGACGCAAACATACACTGAAGTAAGAGAGTCCTCTGTAAAGGAGGTTTTAAAAATAAGTCAGGAGATTTAACACACCTACTATTTTCTATATTTACATCTGTGCAGATGATGTAATGTCAACTTTTAGGTAATTGAGGAAGAACCTCAGACATTTACTAAGCTGTTTTATTCTTGGGGTTTTTTTTTTCTTCCACATACATATAAGCGAGAAAATATCTGAAGGCCAAATTTTCTCCTAAACCTGGAAACGACACACCACAATCACTCAGTTTACCTATGTGTAAGGTCACACATGTTTTGGAAATAGAAAAAAAATAATCTGTGACTTGAAGACCTTTTCATTAAGATTATTAATATTGCAAAATACATGATGCTGCTCTTCCCTTCTGATTAAAACAAACAAACAAACAAAACAAACCACCAAATAGAATTACATCTTTTAAGAAGCCTTGCCCCATCTCATCCCAAGAGACGTTCTCTCCAACACATACTTAAATTTTTTAGGCCTGAAGTTTGTCTATAATTTAATGAAGGTACTGAAATTGATTTCTGGAAACCCACTGAGCCCCGATTCAGACAGAACCGTAAGGCGACGCTTACATGCCTTCCTGCAAATCATCAAACAATTCAGATGTGGAACAGACACTGCTCTTGCCAGTGTCTCCATATTACACTTCTTTCTTAGAGCCACCCTGCTCTGATATCGCATTTGTTGTGTTGACTTCCACACAGTGTGATGCTCATTTTCTCCCTCACGGGAGCAGAGTCTTCTACCTTTAGCTATCTCTTTTTGTAAGAGCCTTCATGCTTGCAATACAGCAAACCACTGGACCTTCAGGTTGGGCAATGCTGACTTCCAAAGATACTGCCAGGGCAGGGAATCTCAAGTGACAGCTCACTAACAACATCTGGAAAGTTCGACCCAGGAACAGAAAGGTGATCTGTGCAACTCTAGGACATTGGCCACCCTGTTTTCTTGCCTTTAAACCAATGAGAACCTGAGCACCGGCAAGCTCATCACCCAGGCTCCCCCTACACTTCTGTCACTAAGCAGCTACTGGTTGTCACTAGATATCCAGCAACAGACAGGAAAAAAAAAATTAAAAAAAAAAAAATCCACAAACAGTATTTTGCTTCTATCCAGAGTCAAAAAGCAATTAACCCTAAATTTCTAAATATATGATCAGTTAGAATCCTCAAACACAAACAACCTGCTCCAGCAAAATACCAATTGCAGCACATCCCTAGCAGGCAAAAATAACTCATCGTTTCAAGAACTGCCTTTGTGTGAATTACACATCTGATTAATTCAGTACTAATTGAAATGTTTTTGATAAAAACACTGAAGACAAGAGCAGACTTAAGAAATGCAGGAGACAAACCCATCAGCAAAAACGCACAAAGCTTTATTCTGAAACTGAGAAAATGAAGACGTAAGGGAAGCTAAACTGATAAAAATATGATGTATCCCACAAGTTTCAGAGTGAGTACAAGTTCCCATACTTAACGACTATCAAAGGACTGCTATCATCAGATCATGCTTTTCACAAGGTTCCTCTCCTCTAGCAGAAGTGATGGCTAGAAAGTACTTTCCTTATTGATTCAGTTACAATAAAGACGTCTTCAAACATGATTGCTCTGTAAATGATTTCTTTCTTTTGTGCAATTTCCATGTAAAAGGGATTTTTTTTTTTCAATGGAACACAGAATTGCCTGCTGATGATCCTTACACACACCTTAGACTCAGCTGTTTGTCACAGCATAGGAAGAGCTCTAGAAAGATGAAGATGCAAACTGCCCCATAGACTACAAACTTGCAACTACTTCAAATTTAAAGCAGAAACAGTAATCACATAGCTACAACTACAAGATTATTTGTCAGCAACTGTCATGTGGCATATAAAATCCATAAACTATGGATTTCTATGCTAAGGCACATAGAAAACAAGGAGGTGATTGGTGATAGCCAACATGGCTTCACTAAGGGCAAATCCTGCCTGACTAATTTGGTGGCCTTCTATGATGAGGTTACGGCATTGATGGATAGGGGAAGAGCAACTGACATTGTCTACCTGGACTTATCCAAAGCATTTGATACTGTCCCACATGACATCCTCATTTCTAAACTGGAAAGATGTGGTTTTGATGGATGGACCACTCGGTGGATAAGGAATTGGCTGGATGGTCGCACTCAAAGGGTTGTGGTCAACGGTTCAATGTCCAAGTAGAGGCCAGTGACGAGTGGTGTTCCTCAAGAGTCGGTACAGGGACCAGTGCTATTTAACATCTTTGCTGGAGACATGGACAATGGGATCGAGTGCACCCTCAGCAAGTTTGCAGATGACAGCAAGTCGTGTGGTGTTGTGGACACGCTGGAGGGAAGGGATGCCATCCAGACGGACCTTGACAGGCTGGAGAGATGGGCCTGTGAGAACCTCATGAAGTTCAACAAGGCCAAGTGCAAGGTCCTGCACGCGGGTCGGGGCAATCCCATGCACAAGTACAGGCTAGGCAGAGAATGGATTGAGAGCAGCCCTGAGGAAAAGGACTTGGGAGTGCTGGTGGATGAGAAGCTCAACATGAGCCGGCAATGTGCGCTGGCAGCCCAGAAAGCCAACCGTATCCTGGGCTGTATCAAAAGGAGCGCGGCCAGCAGGTCGAGGGAAGTGATTCTGTCCCTCTACTCAGCTCTTGTTGAGACCCCACCTGGAATACTGTGTTCAGCTCTGGAGTCCCAAACATAAAAAGGACATAGAGTTACTGGAACGAGTCCAGAGGAGGGCCACGAAGATGATCAGAGGGCTGGAGCACCTCTGCTATGAAGACAGGCTGAGAGAGTTGGGGCTGTTCAGCCTGGAGAAGACAAGGCTCCGGGGTGATCTTATAGCAGCTTTCCAGTACCTAAAGGGGGCCTACAGGAAAGCTGGAGAGGGACTTTTTACAAGGGCCTGTAGTGATAGGACAAGGGGCAATGGATTTAAACTGAAAGAGGGCAGATTTAGGTTAGATATAAGAAAGAAATTTTTCACTCAGAGTGGTGAGGCACTGGAACAGGTTGCCCAGAGAAGTTGTGGATGCCCCATCCCTGGCAGTGTTCAAGGCCAGGCTGGACGAGGCTTTGGGCAACCTGGTGTAGTGGAGGGTTTCCCTGCCCATGGCAGGGGGGTTGGAACTAGATGATCTTTAAGGTCCCTTCCAACCCTAACCATTCTATGATTCTATGATTCTAAACATAAAAAATTCCAGGAAAAGGAAAAAGGCCCAGGAATACTTCAGGAACTTCAAGGCTAATGTGCTTCTCAACATCTAAACTTCAAAACAATAACCACCCCATTGTATTTTGTAATGTAAAAAATATCATAAAAGCATAAAGAAACACCATTTCACTAGGCACTGTACAAATCCACAAATATCAGTTTAGAATGAGACTTGGTGCTGCACCCAGTGAAGCAGAGAATCTCAGAATTTCTTTTTAATTGGAAAAAACACTGTCTGCGGCATCCCACTCAAAGTAGCATCAGTGAAACGATTTAGATTAAACATAAATAAATAGAGAATGAAGAAGGGGTTAACAAAGATTTAGCCCATGTCCACACAAACAGCTTAGTTAGTGATTCTCCAAAACAGGAGGGAGACAAAGGGTAAACCACTCTCACGGAGGTTCTTCAACTGGTGCACTGAAGAAAGCACGGGACCGTAGCGTAACTTTAACAACCTGCATGGGTAACTGAGGGCTCCTGAAGCCGCCCGGCTCCCGAGGCCCAGCTCGCCCACCCGCTGGCTCCTGCCACGATGGGTAATAGATTTTTCAATGCCAGCAACCACCATCTGGCTTTGGTAATGCCCTCTCCTTCCTCTCTCTTCTTTCACACTTCATCAACCCCCTAAGACTCCACCACAGGGTGGAAAAAGAGCAAAGATGCTACAGCAATCAGTGACATAAAAAGATTTTATCCACCTGAACCGTGGCAAAAACAAGGTATTCCCACTGTCACACTATGTAGGCAGTCGGCCTCGTTACAGTCCTTGCTCTCGCCTTATTTGTTACCACGTAATTTAAAAAGACACACATAAAAGACTGAAGTTCTTAGAGCCAGCTTGCTTATCAGAAGGGAAGCCAGTGCGTACTCTCCAAGTATCCTACGTTTGAACTAACAACTACACCTCGTTTTATGGAGCAGTGATACCTTACCGAGTCACCTAACGCTGAACGTAAGCCATACCACAATGCGGATTTGTAGCGTGTGCAGGAAACCTCTTCGGCTCTCGTTTTCATGCTCCTCCCTGCTCTTACCCGTATTACTTTTCTTGCTGCTCAGCCTGTGAGCAGAAGACAGGTGTGTCTGTGTCTCAGTCTGATGAAAATTAAGACTTACAAATCCAGAGATACTACACGGAGTTTCCAACCTGTGCTTTGGAAGTACCTGCACGAAACTATCCATACCTACAGATACCACTTTTCTAAAAGATTATACAGAAAGAAAAAAAAAGAAAAAATACAGAAATCAGAACGAAGTAAAACAAGTCTTCAATTCAGTAACCTGCAAAATGTTATATATCAAGCTCTCCTCAGCTCTGAAGGGGAATAAAACCAGTGAATTCTGAAGGTCTAATTTTAGCTCTTTCCTGATTTATCCAGAGGGAAAAAAAAAAATAAATCTGATTCACTGCCTTCCATATTCCTCTTCAGGAAAAGAAAAGACAAGAGGGGAAGGGGGAAGTCTTCCCAACACAGTAATAAGAAAATGGTTGGGTTGTACAACTTGCAGTTTCAATTACTTATGTCCTCCCCTCAATATATAAACAATTACAAGTTTCAACTGAGAAGTGAATTTACTGTAAGTGAAAAAGATGAAATCTTGAATTCTCAACAAAACAAGACGACAAGATGTTTTAACATGCTGGAAATTTAGACTTAAACCTTTCTGTTTTTTGACTATACCGTTTGCAAAGATCTGTTTGCAGACTAAAGCATTGGAGGAGTGCAACTGATGGTTGCTATCGCTATTATTAGGTGTATGTAACCATGCTAAATAGTAACATTTCCTGTCAAACCTTCAAGTGTGGTCATGAAATAAGCTAGACCTGTACTGAAACCTCTTAACATATACACTGTAAATTCAAGCTATGCCTGCCAATCACATACATCTTCTCAGGTAGCTTATAGCAACACATATCCAGATGGATTGGCTGCAAACTTCTAATTCAAATTCCCAAGAAAACTGTCACATGATTATAACAATTCAGTTTTCCCTGCTGAGTAGTTTGTTTCTTTATAAATATGCTTTTAACCCTAGATTTTTTTTTTCCTCTTCAATATATCAATCAATCATTCTTCTTTGTAACCCACACCCTGCCACGAAGTTTCCACTCCTGTAATAAAGTTCTATCTAGTACAGAATAGTACCGCGTGGTTTAAGTTGTCATTAATTCAAAAGGGCAAACTTGATGCAAAAAAATGCCAGGGACACTTTCCAAACAGAACTTTTTAAAATTGAATCACAGCCTTCTGTATATGCTGTCAATTCACTATTTGATTTTAGTAGAAAGTGACTGCAGTGCTGCAACTCTAAAAATTATGCAAGACTAAGAGTGTACAGGAACTTCTCCCTGTGTACTAGCTAGAAAAAAAGTCTTTGAGGCGCTACTTCAGAGGTAAAGCCTAGCTCAATTTTCCGTCTAACAATAAAAAGAAGCAAGTCAGAAGAAGCTACTCTATTTACCAGAAAAAGTGTCTGATGAAAGAACTGAATGGTTGCCCAACACTGATTTTAAATAATTGTTAATACTGCCACCTTCGTTTGTTCGAGTCCGATGATCTGTTCAAAATAATTACAAAACAAAGACATCCAGAAAGCTCTGGTAATTCTGATTAAGTGGTTCGTTGCTTTCACCCTGTCAAGCAGCTTCTTTCTTTAAATTTTTGTGATACAGCCCGTTATTCATTCAATTCCTTCAGTCTTGGTGTACTTTTATCGTATACATGACATCTTCAAATACAAAATATTAGATGGCAAGCAAAGATTAACTTCATATTTTCCACATAAGGACACTCTTATAGGAGTCTTTAGAGGCTGTATATGCAATTCCTGCTGCCACTAAAATGAATGTCTTAATAAAGTAAATATAAACCAGCTTCAACCTGAAACAGTCATATTGCTGTAATTAAACAAATGAACACGAAACAATAAGAGTCTGTACCAGCAACAGAAACTATGAGCCATACGCTTAGGGCAGCCTTCCTGTACTATGCAGCATGCTGGAGAAACTGAACTTAGGATTCAGAAGACCTTACAGAACCCTATAACTATACCCTTTACCTCCACACTTTCTACACCACAGTTCAAAGAATCTTGCAATGGTGGGAATCATCCCAACTTGTGGAGGGTGGGGGTTTGAGACTGCGCTGGCCATGACAGTCAAAGAGTAGAGGTTTTCCAGAGTGTGGGCTGCAAGTCAAAAGTCAGTCACGAAGGAGATTTGAACAGTGCATGAATTAGAAACACTATCTAGAGAACAGTCTAATTCTATCCTGCTTTCAGTTAAAAAAATACAATAGAGCACAAAGCCATACTTATGTAAAGATGGACATCATAGGGCATTTTAAAAACAAACTTTCTCATTCTTGGGTTTTGAGTGAAAACAGAGCAACTGCAATAATATGCCTGTCAAAGGGCCTAACACATTGGAAAAAAGAGTCTGAAGTGTTTCCAAAGACACAAGAATGGCAGCAGTCCACAACATATTTAGAATTAAGTTAATCTAAAACCAGGAGCTAATGTCATAAACAGCAGGCGTCGTCCCAGTTCAGCCAACAATCGTTCTCAGTACACACAATAAGGCTGTAGATATTACAGTAAATAATTATGTTTACTGAACATAAAATTACTCCAGCTCTAAGATCATGGTCCAAGTCTAAATAAAAATAGTTATGTGGGGGGAGGAGGCACTGGAGGGAAGAAGTAGTTTGTACAATGAGAGGTTTGAGGACTTCTTGATTAGTCAAACTGACAGAGATCCAATAGTTTCTGGTCTAATAGATTCTGGTTACTGTGTAAAAGCAAATACAGGTGCTTAAGATACATGTAGCCATGGAAAGACAGTAAAGCCAAGAATCAATATCTTAAAATCAAAGGCAAAAGAAGTCTGTTAAAAATTACTTGCCATATTTCCACTTGCCAATGGAAACAGTCAAATATTCTATTTCCAAGACTTAAGAGCAAAATTGTGATAATTAAACAAGTAATTAAATTATATGGCCTGTACCATACTAGATGTGAAATGTTGATTCATTCTGGTCCTTAAAAAACAGACAAGGAAAAAAAAAAATCCCCAGACCTAGCCTTCTGGAAAGCAATATCTTTCTGATTTCTCAGAACCTCATTTTCTAATATGAAGGTGTCGTGGGTTAGGCTGACCTCCCCCCACACAGCCAGTCACTCCCCCTCTCCCACCCCCAGGAATGAGGGAGAGAATTAAAGGAGAAAACGGGAAACCATGGGTTGAGATAAGAACAATTTAATACAGATGATCTAATACACAGGGTAGATGCTCACCACCCCCTCGTATGCGAAGCCCATCTCGTCCCGAAGCTGCAATCCCAGACGAACGCGAGGCCCCCAAATAGAGAGGGGAAGAGAGAGACAGTACTCCGAGAGTGGGAGTACTGGAAGAAAGAGGAAAAAAAAAAAAGCAATAGAGCAAAAGCGGCGAAAGAGCCAAAGCGCAAAAGCCCTTCTTTCCGGCTGACCCTCACTTTTATACTGGGCACGACGCTGCGTGATATGGAATACTAATTGGCCAGTTTGGCCCTCAATCTTAAGTTCCACCACAAATCACAAGGGGAATCGTGTCCCCCTTGTCCCAGCTATGCTCCCCCTTATCCCGCCGTGCTTCTGCACTCCGGCACACTGAAAAGTCCTTGGAGTCTCAAACATCAACTTGCTATCAGCATTCTTCTCAGAGCGAGCCTCTGAGTAAAACCAAAACACGGAGCTCTTCTAGCTGTTAAAAAGAAGAGCTAACACTGTCCCAGCTAAAACTAGGACAGAAAGAAAAGTTCTTTCAATACATAGCTAGAGAGCTAATAATATACTAATAAAAACAAAACAGTAAGTTTGTCTGATTCCTTCTTTAGCAAATATTAAACCATATATAACTGAAAAAAAACCCAAACCCTCTACAATGGAGGAAATAAACATCCAAAGTTCGGCAGACAAAAGTAAAGAATTCATTAAACAAGGATTCTTGGAATAAAAACCATGACCCAAGAAAAGCTGCAGCTGCCAAACGTGTAAGCAAACAGCCACTCCATCAATGGACAAATGCCTTCAGATTATGACTTGTTTCCTTCCTTCCAGTTCCTCCTCCTGAAGCAGAACTGCACGTATTTCTCATTAGAGAGGACTCCCTTCACCAGCAAATCTCTCCCTCAGATATACACAAAAAAAAACAATTCTTCCCTTTTATCCTGAAACACATAAATCCTCTGTCCTTCACTTTTATTCCCCCTCCTCCCGCTGCAAGACCATCAGGCATAGTGCAAGCTGAAGTGGTGGTTGGACCAGTTAATTTCTTACTGGACCTGGCACTTTAACAGTTTTTAAAGCAGATCAGGTTATCCATATGAGAAAACCTTCAGGATCACATTCATTTTATTGCAGCACTGGTGCAATAAAAGCAACTGGAATCAGGGGTTTCATTCATTGCCTCTAATGAATCAGGGGCTTCAACCACTGTCTCTAGCAGCTGTCATTCCATTGGACTTGGTATCTACAATCTATGATTTTCACATCTGGGACTTCATTAAAAAACTTCTTCATGCAAGTTACTGTTCCCCTTTCCCTGACAAAAGAGCTGAAAGGCAAAGGAATTCCACTGTCTGCCTTTCTAAAACAAAGGTGAAAATACGTGTTATGGACGTGCTGCCCTCTATTTAAGTATCTATTTTAGGTGCAACCGAGGATGTCAGCCTTCATTTGTAAAAGTTTAAGGACTTTCTTTAGAGGAAGTAGAGAGAAGAAGAAGAAAATAACCAGAGTGCTGAAAGGCTCTATTCTTTTCTTGGCCTGTTTGTCATCTAGGGAACACCCAAACTTGCTTTTAACAATCCCTTATCCCAGTCCCATGAGAACAAATTCCTTTCAGTATACAACATACATATGAATGTTCAAAGGACAATGCAATTCTTCCTGCTGCAGTCACTAAAAACTAAAACACTGTGCGTGTCCAAAGAAGGACAATGAAGCTGGTGAAGGATCTGGAGCACAAGTCTTATGAGGAGTGGTTGAGGGAGCTGGGGTTGTTTAGTCTGGAGAAAAGGAGGCTCAGGGGAGACCTTACCACTCTCTACAACTACCTGAAAGGAGGCTGAAGCGAAGTGGGTCTTTGTCTCTTCTCCCAAGTACCAAGTGACAGGACAAGAGGAAACTGCCTCAAGTTGCATCAGGGGAGGTTTAGATTGGATATCAGGAAAAATTTCTTCACCAAAAGGGTTGTCAAGCATTGGAACAGGCTGCCCAGGGAAGCGGTGGAGTCACCATCCCTGGAGGTATTTTAGAGATGTGTAGATGTGGTGCTTAGGAACATGGTTTAGTGGTGGACTTGGCAGTGTTAATGCTTGTACCCAATGACCTTCAAGGTCTCTTCCAACCTAAATAACTCCATGATTCTAAAAAGGTGGGAAGGACAAAGAAACAAGTAAACTCTAATCTGTTGACTGTAAAAGATCCTGTTGTTTTCCCATTTTATTTTGCATTCCAGAATTCAAGAACTGTAATGTTTCAAGAACTGTAACACAAAGAACCTCACTGTGAACTGAAATAAAAAACAAGGGTTCATTTCACTAACTGGATATTTAGCATAAACTCCACTGAATACAAATAATCTCTTGACCATCCATTGCTTTGATAGCATAAATTCTTCCAAGCCCTCTACGGCAAACGAAAACTTAGAAATTAATAGATATTCATTCATCAATTAAGTATCAGCGCTCATCTAGTTGATAACAAAACATATTGACACACACACACACTGGAATAGTTTCAAATGCTGCAACAATGAATTTAAAGCACCACAGAAAAACAGCTGAGGACATCTGCATTCTGTGACTGTAAGGTCAGGAAATCAAAAGCTTTTGGTTTTATTTTTTCTGGTACCATTTCAACAAAGGCGGGAAGAGGTGGGGCAGGGAAGGGCAGAAGAAACCATCAAGAATCTAAGGCAGCTTTTTAAAAAACAAACAAGAACACCCCTGCTTCCACCCCAAAAGTCCTCAGCTTGCATCTTTAAAAGCATCCTAAACTTTTTTTTTTTTTTTTTTTGCTGCTTTGCATGTAACACAGGAAAGCAGATGGACACAATGTATTTCAGTCAAGACTGCCTGGCAGAAATTTTCAAGGAAATGTTCTTAAAAACAGAATTGTTTTACGAAATTACTTTTCTGCTTTAGCCACAGCAAAAAGACTTACAGAAAGATATTTAGGTCTGTTTCCAATAGAACAACAGAAGCAGCATTCAAAATTACAATGACAGGCGTGTTCTCAGCCACGGCAGGGCGGGGGGGGACACACCATTTCCATTACACAATAGATCTGAAATATGTGCCACAGAAGACACTAAGAAAGGAAAAGGGTGGCTTATCTTTAGAATAGAACACAATTCTTTCCTGTGTACTAGAAATATAAAACAAAAGTGGGGAAAAGCATATTTTAAGTACATTTAACTTAGAAATCAGCTGTTCCCCTCATGCCCATCTAAGCTGGGCAGACCCAGTGAGTCTGCTTCAGGAGAGCCTGAGCAAACAGAAGCACAGACCATCTCAGGCAACCTTCCTGAACCACTGTGGATCTCCTTTTACAGCAACATGTCCCATCCAGTTAAACATCCCTACTTTTTGCGCTCTCATTGACCGCCAACTCCAGCTCTGAGGACTGATGGAAACAGGTCTGTGTAAAAGCACAAGGATCAAACATTATTGAAACATCTGTCCAGTCCTTTAACCAAGCGTTTGTATTCCTCTGGAATACCACTGAATTTTTGCACTGAAGAGGAAAGCAATATTTTAAAATACACGTGAAGCCTTTTCAAGCAGGTTCCAATGATATAGAGAGGTTAGTAAAATACAAAGAGAAAGGGGCATGACAGTCTTATGCTGGTTAGAGCCAGTGTTGTCTAGCCATGAAACAGTTAAAGGTTTAAGTCAAGATTTGCTTGAATTTGGGAAGACAGGTTAGCAGCCTGCTTGTATGTATATAGTAACTTATTTGCATATACATAGATAAAGCAAATATGTACATAATGCCCGAAAACAGGACGATCATCCCTGAAGTGTCACGTCATCCTTCAGAAAAGAACATTCTGGAAAACATGTATTGATGCAAAAATGTACTAGACATTGTTTCATTATAGATAATGAGGGATAACCAAGGAGCCTTAGAAAAATATGTCAAGAGGAGCACACGCATCCTTCTAAGTCCAAAACATCTGGCTGTTAATCCTGAAAGGAGGAGCCAAAACAAGAACTTCAAAGACTGACAGGGAAAACATCTTGTTATGATAAAAGGTTAATGAGATTGGAAGAATATCACAAATATTAAGCAAGAAACAGCGATAACTGGGGGAAAGGTAATTCCAAGAGGGGGAGATAGCGACCACCGACTCACAGACCACCTACCCTAAACACACCTCAGACCCAAAAGAAAAGTGCAGACAAAAGGACTGAACATGTTAAGTAATTTACATGCAAAGTGAGAGAAAATCAACCAATTGTTTAAGAGAATAACAATGAATATGTAAACATGCTAATACACACTGTATAAACATTTACTGAATTTTAGAAGGGGTGTGCTGTCTTGGGACAGGCACCCAAACTGGCACAACTTTGTAATAAAGCAGTATCTCAGCTTAGTGCGTGGACTGGCTTATTGCATACCAGCCAAACGAATCCCTTTTTTGGGAAACACTAGCACTGGCCTTAAGTTATAAGGGACTTTTTTCTTCCCCAACACAGTTCTGATGACAGTTCAGTAGGACAGTGCTGGGCTTGTGGAGCAAAATCAGGAAACAACAGTTGGTAAAGGAGCTTGCTGAAAGTAGCAAGCTAAGGAAGAATAAGTAATATATGCAAATAGCAGAATAGCTCATAAAAATTTATGCTTGTAGAGGATGGAAACAATGCACAGATCAGTAAATTGCAGCAACCTCAAGATCTGTGGCCACATATTTTCGTAACACAGTGCAACTGTAGACACAAGCAGTAGGAACTACAATTGCAAAAAAAAATTTCCAAACTCACCTGAAGTCATGCTGAAAGAATATCTGTTTCTGTAAAACCAACCTTTTTTCTCACTCAGTCAAACATTGAAATGCTGCTATATCTGAAAATGAAAAGGTTGCTTATGACTGTCATATTAACTGCAGATCACTTACCTTTGAAACACAATAAAGTTTCTTTCTCAAGATGCTTCAGTATGAATATGTAAATTACTCAATACAGAGGTACACATTGTACCTGACAGTGGCTGATCATACAACCAGTAAAAACCAAAAAACTAAATAAAAAGGGCAATATTCTGTGCTTCTACCAAGGAAGTTCAAAACTAAAGGTCTCTTGCCATCAAACCATAAGCAAAGTAGCATTTTCCTGGAAAGACTAAGAAACAAACCTTGAGCAGAAGCACTCCAAGTAAATTCTTCATCATTCATCAGTTTGTGTTGGAATGCTTGATAATTTCTCTGTGCAATAATATTTTATGCCTCTCAGGGTTAACACTCCCTGCAAACTTGACTACAAACCACAAATCCAAAAGGGTTGTCAAGACATTCAGAGAGAATAATTGCTGCACAACATACATCAATAAGTAATTGCTTCTGACATTGTCACTTCACACGTGTTATTTCTGCTACATAAGCCCTGCAGGTTAGAGGGAATTCAAAAGAAAAGTATGAGAAGTCATTACCAAGAACACTCAAGTAGGGCATCACTACGTCAAAAGGCAGATAAAAACAGTTGTAGTGTTTTGTAACTACAGGACCAACAATTTGAAGATGTAGGGGGGTGGGGAGGAAAGTGCGTTTTATTATTTGTAAATGGCAGTATTTCCTATACAATCTATTTAAGATGTTTTCTTTGTGCAGTCTCTCCTTGCAAAAGAAACTGAAAAAAAAAACAAAACAACACAGAAAATCCCGAAGGAACAAAAAGCCAAATCAAACGATATTTGTATGTCTTGCTCTAATAAGGTGAAATTCCTATGGCTTTTTCAAAAGGCTTCAAAAGTCAGACTTGTAAACTTTAATTCTTTAGACATTTTAGTCTATTCTCAAATCAAGAACTCGCAACCTTTCCCCTCCCCCACACCTTACCTAAGACCCTTCCAAATAAGCCCAATTTGTAAATGAAGGGTGGAAGAACGAAGACTATTGGGGGTTTTGAGGAGATGATTCTGTAAAGCACACAGCTCAGTTTAACCTAAAATACGATAATCACAAGATTGGCATTATAGAAACATCACCTAATAAACTGTGGCTTTAAATGTAGTTCAGCAAAGTACAGCTGCTTCCCCCTTACATCAACTCTCCCATTCTTTATTCTACATATCAGCTACCCTAGCACGTCTGCCTCAGTTCCCAAAGAGACAAAAGATCTTTCTGGCACTCAAACATGGCAAACAGCTCCAGCTTCTTGGGAAAAGATAGAGGGGGTAGGGAGGAGTGGAATATCCGGATTAAAACGTTTCACATGTGCCAGTGCAAGTCCAGCCAAAAGTTGTTGCTATCTACTGCCCGTCCGCAGTGACCTACGGGAAGCCAGTGTGTGGTCTCCGCCTTGGTGCTACTGGAGAGGCCTCCCACAGAGTTAACACCTTGGTTAGCAATCTCAGAGAAGCAAAGAAACTTAAAAACCTCCCTTTCAGTCTCAGAATGAATCCCCAAGGGAAAAGGCATACCACTAGGGAACTGTGGGAAGCTTGCAGCAATACCATCCATTATGGACAAAGAGAGGAAGTGGCGAAAAAAACCACCAAAAACAAAACCCCAAAGTCACAGAACACTTCAGCCTTTGGAAAAATCAAGCAATCGCTCCCACCAACGCAATTCACTTCTGCAGCAAGCGCTGGTACGACGATAGCAAGGACAGAGAAATTTACTCACATACTATTTACCCAAGGAATAAATAGTATTGCAGAAGAGCTTCACCACAAGAATCACAGCTGCCTCCAACCCCAAATGCCATGTTTTAATTCCAAGATAAAAACACCCAAAAGAGGAAAATACAGAACAGGTCAAATGTCAAGCAGAAAATTCTATCTCCTAATTGAAATTACACTTGCTTTTCTTCATCCTCCTTCCCTTTAGCTACCCCTTACAAATACCTTTCAGGCAAAACAAAAGCCTGTAACTACTGCAGTCTGTTGAACTTGGAAACTAACACAGGTGCTGAAATCTGCATTACTACATGAACTACCTACCACAAAGGAAACTACCACACCGAATTCTGAAATACTAAGCAATTTATTGGTTTACATATGTGACAAATGCCTTCAATCATTTCATCGCACTCATATTTTTATGAAGTTTATATTGATACAGAACGCTGTTAAAATAAACCCTACTAACAGGAAATGTATGAAGATAAGTTGTCATTTTAAATCTGAAGCCAACAAAATAGAAAAATAGTCACACTTCTATTACGGACAGAGGGGATGAGGTGAGACATCTCTATTTTACTGGTGAGGAGAAACACTTGCTCTAATACCAGTTTGTCAGATTGATTTCGAGTGGAGCTAGGTGAATACTATACACCATGTATCATCTTCCTTTAGAATTTCACACTGCAGCACTAATAAAGTGTCTACTGTGCCAGCATATAGATGCCTTACTCATAATCAGTCCTGTTATGCTACATAACCTACACACACACAAATCTTGCCTCAACACTATTAAAAACAAAAGACAAAAAAAGGTATGAGAGATAAAGAATAATTAAAATGGTATCACATCATCATACACTAGAGTGACAGGAGATCTATCTAACAGGGATCCTGAAAAGCCACATGAATGATGTCTGCAGGAAGGATATTTCCTGGACACACAGGCTTCTCCTAACACTCGTTTTCATCCTCCTTTAAGGACGAAGCTCATAATCACGTGGACAACTCAAAGCACCATCATAAGGACCTTGGCAAAAGGAACACAAGTCCATCTACTGAATAAATTAATTTTGGATCAAACCTTAAAAGACCAGCTCAGACTGGGAAGAAAGGCAGAAAGAAATACAGGCAACAGATTAGTCACTGGCCTTAGTCTTCCAGAGTAAGGTTTATGTAAAAACTATCCTATTATTAAATCATCAGTCTTTTCTCACAGATTATAAGCATTTTATTAAAAAAAAAATATTTCTCCTTCGTAACATTTATTTCTGGAATAACTATTATCACCTTCATGATATGACATTCAAGATTACTATGGCATGCACAATAAAAAATTCTAGGATTACTAATATAGTGTCCAGATATTTGGATCTGAGTTCCACACTCTGTTATAGCAACTCCCAGACTACAATTACACACAAGTGTAACTGCAATGGCAAGTTGATCCTTTGTTTTGCCACTCCATAATAAACAAACTTTATTGACAACTGATTGTTAAAAACTAACACATCATAGAACAGGAAAACAAAACAAAATCTTCAGTGAAAAAGAATTTAGAACAAAAACTCCAACAGTTCCATATAGGGCACGTTATTTCCACCATCATTCAGATCACATCTAACTAACTCGACACGTAAAGGACTCCAGTTGAAAGATGAGATGAGGCACCACTTCATTCTCGTTACCTTTCCAGGGCACAGTCATACCACCTAAATTAAGAAATCCTATCATAATGTTGCAGCATTATGATGTTATATTACACACAGAAGATTTTTGGTAGTTGATGTATTTCATTATTTCCTGGTGGACACCAAGCTGACCGTGAGCCAGCAACGTGCCCTCACTGCAAAGGCAGCGAAAGGTATCTTGGGCTGCATTAGTCACAGCATCGCCACCAGGTCCAGGGAGGTGATCCTTCCCCTCTACTCTGCACCAGTCAGGCCACACCTCGAGCACTGTGTCCAGTTCCGTGCTCCTTAACACAAGACAGACATGGACATAGCAGAGAGAGTCCAGCAAAGGGCCACAAAGATGATTAAGGGTCTGGAGCGTCTCTCATATGAGGAAAGGCTGAGACAGCTGGGACTGTTTAGCTTGCAGAAGAGAAGGCTCAAGAGGGAATCTTGTCAATGGATATAGATACCTGAAGAGACGATGGAAAAAAGATGGAGCCAAACTCTCTTCAGTGGTGCCCAGTGACAGGACCAGAGGCAATGTACACAAAGTGAAACACAGGAGGTTCCATCTGAACATTTTTCACTGTAAGGGCGACTGAGCACTGGCACAGGTTGCCCAGAGAGGTTGTGGAGTCTCCATCCTTGGAGATACCCAGAAATCATCTGGACACTGTCCTGGGCAACTGACCCTAGGTGGCCCTGCTTCAGTAGAGAGGCTGGACTTCACAACCTCCAGAGGTCTCTTCCGACCTCAACCATTCTGTGATTTCCTCTATGAAGGAAAAGTACCTATAACAGACCTTTGCAGTATACTTATGAGATTTCTGTCATGACTTCTGGCACATCAACATCACCTGGAAACGTGGAAATGTGCCTCAGCTCCTCTCTCGTCCAGCTCAGCAAGAAACAAGGTTCATCCAGTGTTAAGTTTTTTGTTGGTTGGTTGTTTTTACTGCCACCTAGTAAGGTTTTTCTCTCTGCTTTAAGTGGTCACTCAGTAGGAACACAATTATCAAAATAAGAAAGGATGCCCAGATAACCAGATCATTTGAATTTGGGGATAAAAAAAAGCCCTAACAATAGAGAATATGCTGTCTTTAACTCATGCCCTAAATACAGTATTTCTCACTATATTAAAAGAAAACAAATATATACATACACACATACACTTTGCACCTTCCATCAGTCAGCCAACTTTTTCAGGAAAAAGTGTTACAGCTGTGCTATTTAGTACACTTCCAACATACAAAGGAAAAACGCTACGAGAGATGTCTCATCAAGCAAAGTAACTAGACTGAGCATTAATTCATGATCTTATGCTTCATTTATAAGCCTGCAGAAAACGCTGTATCATCAATATTAAGGTTGAATACCTGAAATACACAATTTCATTAGCTTAGGGAGAACAAAGTCTGCCGGCAGCATCCCCAGGGGCCCTGGCAGCGACCGCCAGTTCCCTGCAGCAGTGGGGCAGCGATGACATCATGCCAGGCTGAGCTCCGGCAGCCCTGGCACGGAAAGCCCTGGAGAGACCCGCTGTGCCCCGCTTCACCATCCTGGGGAAACATCCCGCTCCCTACCCCTGCACCCAGAAGCTGAACTGCCAGCACCTCTCTTCCAACAATGGACATTTACGAAGCAAATTGTTTCAACAGTACAAGGATTCAGAATCTGTTTTTCAGCACAGAAATAAGAAGGAGAAGAAAAAAAACCCCAGTGCACAATAACCCTTTCATTCAAAGAAGAAAGCCTTCCAGGAAGTACAAAGTGTTTCAAAGCTTCATCCAAAACACTGAAATCAACAGAGGCCCTTTCCATTTATATCAGTGGACACTGGAGGAGGCTATAGCTTAAGACACAATTTGAAAGTGTCATCAGTCACACTATCATGCATTATTAACAACACAACAAACTCAGGAAAACGCACCAGAATTCCAGCTAGCTCACACGCTGTGACGTTACCATAAATTTATCCTCCTCCTTGTTTCCCCCCTTGTTTTTTCAAACCCTTTCCTCAAATCACACAAAAATCAGTCTCCCTCATAAACACTAAAACCTCTCCCCCTCTTCACAAACCCCACACCTTGTCACAAGCAACATCATTACAGTATCATGGTGGAACAGCAGAGTCCAAGATATATTGCACGCTACAGTTTTACACACTATAGACATAGTCCTTGACAGAGAAAGCAAATACAGAAAGAACATCATGCTCCAGCTTTCAGACCTGCACACTCAGACAGAATACTTCAGAAAGGCATTGATGTCTTCCAGTTTACTGTTAGGTAGCTAGCTCAAAGTAGTATACTGCTGGTTTTAAATTTAATTATGTGAGGAGAGTTATTCATGTTCCCATCAACATCAGGGAGTATTCCTGAGTGCACCTTGCAGTAGGTTACACAGATAGATACATAGTAAATAAACAACAAAATTAACATCAGAAACTATTTTCAATCTAGCAACTTTGATCACTTGTGATTTAATCTGGAAAAATCGGTGAAACATCACATATGCTTCAATAAAATTATATTACATTTTGTTATCTTGGATTTCTTAAATTAAATTGATGCTGTAATTTAAAGTGCCATTATAGAGCAGACCATTATGCTGTATTCACTCTTCAAGAGTCCAATTGCAGTCTACAGTTATTTTAACATTAGACAAATATGAATTCTCTTAGGGTAAGGTACTGCTCAGCATGAGGAACAGATGAGAAATTTTGTTTGAAGTCAGTAAAAGAAAAAAGAAAGTTTCCATCACAGCCAAAATTCAGGAGAGTTCACTGTAGAAAGTGAGTTCTAATAACACAAATTTCACTCTACAAGAAACAAGTGTTCATTTAGTGTTTTTTTTAAAATACAATGATGCAAAAAAATACTTCATGATATATTATAATAGCAAGCTAATTAAAAAAACCCACACCTACAAACATATCATTGGTCAAGTTCTGAGCTCAAATACACAAACTAAGTACTAATGTTAGGTCAGGTTTTCACCACTGCATCCCTATATCTTTCTGAACAGCTAAAGGTGCTAAGTAGGAATTGTTAATTAAATTAGCAGTTTTAAGTTAAATTAACCGAAGCCAGTAAAGTGAAACTAAAGCTGAAATAAGGTGCTGCTAAAACAAAGAACAGATTTGTAATCTTAAAAACACAGGCTGGACACAGTGCTGTGGGACAGATTGATATGGTTTAGCTGTGTATTTGGTGTGAACATTCTCAGCTAACAGATTTTTAATCCGACTTATTTCAGATACTGCTGGAACAGAATTCTTATCCTATGCTACAAAAAAAAACCCAAAAACTTATTACAGAAGAAGGAAAAAGACTTCCCTTTCTCTCCAAAGTCGGAGTCATTAAGATTACCTGTGTGTTTCAAATGTCCAGGAGCCTGACTAAAAGTTATAGACGCACCCGAGCTCCAAAATCGCCGTTAAGGCAGAGACGATCTGAAACAATACCGCTCCACCGCACAACCGTCACCTTGCAAGGGCCGTTTAAAAGCGGGGCTTTGACGGGGTTCAGAAGTTGGGTGCACTTCTACAAACACACGCCCGTCCGCAGCCGGGCATTTCTGCACTGGGGCAGCTACAAAGACCCCGAGGCTCCGGTGCCGGCGGCGCGGGGCACAAGCGCCGCTGCTCGGGGCGGGGGGCGCCGACGGCTCCCGACGGCTCCTCCCGCAGCGCCCCGGGGCCGCCCGAGACGGCGTCCGCCGAGCGAGGAGGCGGCGAGGCCGAACCCCGCCTCCGGGGCTGCCGTCCCGCCGCTGACCGCCACCGCAGAGCCGACCGATGACGGCCGCCCACCCCCGACCCCGCGGCCACTCACCGGAGAGCTCGTCCGGCTCCAGCCCGGTCTCGGTGTCCAGCCCGCAGATCACGAAGTAGTCGGCGAAGCGGCCGGGTGCCGAGGAGCCGCCCCCGCTGCTGCCGCTCATGCTGGAGCCCGAGGGGTGCGCGGGGCTCAGGGGGTGCGGGGCCGGGCGGCGGCGGGCGGCGGGGGCTGCGCCAGCTGCGCCAGCTGCGGCGGCCGCCTCCATGATGGAGCGGAGCGGGCAGCGCCGCACGGCATTGTGGGTCCAGCCCCCAGCTGTTCCCGCGGGGGGGGCGGCCCGGGCCGGGAACCGCAGTGCTGCGCCTGCGCCCTGCGCTCGGGGATGACGTGATGCTGCTGGTCCGGCTCGGGGGGGGGGAGGGGGGCGGCGGGGCGGTGCGCGCGCGACGGCTGTCTGCGGCGCGGCCCGAACGCTGAGGGGACTGTGAGGCGGGCGGGCAACCAGCCATCAGGGAATGCGGCCGGACCGCCGCGGGACAGCAGCTCGGCTCGGTGCCTCATGGCGAGGGGTCCGTGGTTACAGCACGGGCCTGAGCTTCGGGGGCTCGGCGGCTGAGGGGTTCCCCTCAGAGGCTCTCCTCAGCCAGGGGGAGGCTTTGCTCCTCTCTGCAGTCAGAGAGGACAAGGAGGCTCTGCCAGGGGCTGCTCGCTCAAAGCAGGGTTTAATGGTGGTGGTGCTTTGAAAGCACATCTGGACTTGGGTCTTCCCTGGTGACCTACAGCCTCACATCCTCACTCCCTGAAAGCTGCTGCCCCAGTGGTTGTCGTGACTCCACAGCTTTGTGGACCAGCCATACCCTGAAACCTGCCCACGTCATGGGGGAGAGAGGGTGAGTGCAGGGGAAGTGCTTTTGGGATTGTTTGCCTTTTTGGCAGCTTAGTGGTGGTGTTTTTTGTTTTGTCTTGTTTTTTTCTGTCTGAATTAATATCAGAGCCATGACTTGAACAGTTGGGCTTGCACAACTCAGTGAAATCCCCCCCCCTCCCCTCCAGCTCAGCATGGAAAAGAACACAAGCCCTGAGGAAGAGGGGAAGAACAAGAACGACTCAAACCAAGTTACTGAGGGACTAGTAACAAGTACCCATGCTCTGAGTTGAGAGCACATCTTTCCGCTGACAGTAGAGGGACCTGGGATAGCCTCACTAGACTAAAACTAGGTCTGTAAGCAGTTCCCCTTCCTCTCCTCTCCTCAGTCAGTTCTCTATTTGGGGCTTTCACATCTGAATTCTTCCATATCTTGTAGGGCTTATAAGAGGAGAAATTAAAACTTCCCAGTCTTTTAGGATTATTATCTAGGACTGCCCAAGTAATTAAGGTCACATTCATAATGCTGAATTAATCAGACACTAATCTAATTTAACATGCTATCAAGCATGTGAAACTTCACATATTTGATCTTACATTGCCAAGAAGTAAGAGTTCTTCGTGAGCACTAGAGACAGCAACACAGAAATCACTGTCAATGGTCTGCAGCCTTTTGCAGTACAGTAACTAAGCTCTTAGCTGTTTTTTGCCCAATGAATTGTGGAGAGCTTTCCCATCCTTCTGGGAAATAGGAAAAACTGTAAGAAGCACTGGTGGTATACACTTGATTAAGATAGTGGTGGTATCCACTTGATTAAGACTGCATGGGCCACAGAATGGGTTATCAATGAATGAAAGTATTGCTTAGATTTGGTTGACACTTCAATTTTAAAACCACTAGTAAACCTGAGAGAGAGATTTCAATAAAGATAGCAGGATAATTAGGAGCAATATTAGAGTGAAAGTCTGAAGTTAAGTCTACAGTAAGCACACACATTTAGATTATGTTGAGCCTGCCTGGTATTGTGGAAGACAGCAACAGAGAACAGAACTAGCTAAATCTGGTTGCTCTTATTCTGCTATGTTCTCTAGCCATTTTTGGCACATTTTGCTTCCCAGTCTGCTTTCGATGTGGCAAGCACAATGCATTTACCACATGGTAAACTTCTTTTGAGGAAGCCTGAACAGTAGTTTAACCCTCATAAACAGAAGTCATAACCTGAGGTCTCAAAGTCGAGGGAAACAGCAGAGATATTGGGTAGGGAGAGGGGGATGTTGCCAAATAAAGAGTAAAATGGGGAAATAAAAAATTGTTCTTACTTGCACTTTAACTGTTCCAGCAACAACCATGTATTTAGAAGGTTTAGCAAAGAAAGCTAGATGGGCCAGTAAGAAGAGGATTACTAGAAATACTGTTGAGCAGGAATATTTAAAACACACGCGCACACACCTTGCAATTCAACAGGGTAAAAGACAGAAAATATTTTTTAAAATGAGAGTCTCAGACTAAGAAATTCAGATTTGCTTTGAATTGCTACAAGAAAGGAACAAGAAGGGAGAAACTGCAGGAACCAGAATCAACAAAAGGTTGATTAACCAAGAAAGATAATCAAGTCATCACAATTTTTGCTATGAAAAGCTTGTTCTTACTTTGTCAGACAGATAAATGCTCCGCTTTCACAGCCCTTACAGGTGCATTGCAGCGAGGTTGCAGTCGCATCGCGCTTACAGTTGCAGTGAGATCACAATTGCATCGAGCCTGTAATTGCATCAAGCTTCTAACTGCATCCAGCAGATGTACCCAAACAGTTCGGGGCTTTCTCCTCCCATTTTGTCAATGACTGCCTCTTTTCTATTGTATTTCCCCTTACTCAATTTCATTTCTGAAATACTCCTTGCCTAACGACCACACGCAACATCTGTGATGTTGAACTCAAAGACCGGGAGCTTTAATCTGACAGTCTTCTTAAACAATGTTTCCATCACAGGAAGCACCCAAATATGGCAATTTTGTCAATAAACTTGCAAGTTTGCTTAGGTGTCCTTGAGTAAGGTACGTAACTCTAAAACTACATTATGAATTCTTAAAAGTGTTCTTTATTATGTCGACAAAAATCTGTGGAATTGTGAAATCCATGGAAACTATAACTGTTCAGCCAGAAAATCCTAACGATACATTACCAAATAAGATGTATTTAAAAGATTCATTGTCTATGGCAAGACTGTCAGTGTTGATTCAGCTGCTGTTTTTGATGGCAAAGACTGGGATTTTCAAGCTCAAGCCTTAATTCAAAGAGAATAAAGTATTTTAAAGATAGTGAAACTTAATGTGAACGTATCTTGATTATTCCTCATACCAGTTAATTCAGACTTATTTTGCCAACAATCACAATCATTATTATTGGAAGAGTTTATTTAATAAGCAGTAAGAAACTCAAACAGTAAGTTACAGTTTCATTCAACACTGCTCAGAGGAATTGAAGAAGTCTGAAAGGGGATATCTACCCTTTTTCTGTGCAGCTGTTTCCCAAGATGGGTACGGTCAGAAGGGTAGCAGAGGTCAAAGCATAAACAGGATCGACTACAGTTGTCAGGGTGCTGATTGAATATGGTGTCTTTTAACTATTTCAATTACGAGATTTACGGTGGATTCTTAAAATAAATAAATAAAAAAACCAACACCAGTGACACTTAACATTAAAGCAATCCTCTCCAGTCTGCAAAACTGGACACTTGAGACTGGCTGTGATTGCTTAACAACAATGCATTTGGTGTAAGCAATATCCACGCAACATACTTCTGGAACGTAGCCTGCACACCAGATCACCTAACACATCCTCCCACATCAGGGCACAGATCAGAGGAGAACTGTCACGTCGAGGTGGTAACCTTTTCTAAGATCTCGTGCAGCACTGTTTCTCTTCTCCCCAGCTCCAGGAGCCCACACTTGGCAGTGCTGCTGTGAGCAGGTCATAGATCCGTTGTGCAGGTGTATCTACTACAAAGGCTCCCAGAGCCTCAGATGGGCCAGTGGCACCAGGCCACTTATCAGTGAGGTCCGAGAGTTTGTCAGTAGCCGAGATGAGGACAGACAGCAAGTATCTAAGAATCTGGTTTATTGTGCTTCACTACTTTCAGTTCCAGTTGTTGAGAACGGTGCCCCAGCCTAAGGACGCAAAGTCCTCCAAGGTGGAGGCAAAGGCCAAGGCACTAAAAGCCAAGGAAGGCTCTTGAAAACACCTACAGTTTCAAGGTCTGCACATTTCCCGCTTGTGAGAGGCCCAAGACTCAATCTGGTGGCTGCGAAGGCAGCCCAGGAACCCTGCAAGAGCACCCTACAGCAGAATAAGCTTGAGCTATGTATGGTTATGAAGTTCCCCTTGACTACAGAATCACCGATGAAAAAGAAACAAGATAATACCCTGACTTTCATCATTGACATCAAGACCAAGGCAAGCATAGAATTAAGAGGCTTTCAGGAAACTACACAATATTGACACAGTCAAGGTGAGACAATCGGTTACATCTGAAGTCTAGTTTGAAGACTTGTGGCCGTCTGGCCTAGTGTTTTGTTGAGTCAGTGAGCTACATCCACAAAGGGGACCTGGGTGTCAAAATGTCTGATTTACTGTATCTGCTTAATAAATTTTTTTATTCAGACTAAGCATCCCTTAACACTGGAGGAGAATAAGAGGCTATTACAGGATATAATTGCAGGATAAGTCTCATTAAAGTCAGCATATCAAGATAGAAACTACCTGTAAGAGGGCCCTGAAGGCACTAATAGGCCTTAGTGGCCCTGACCACTAAGCTTGGGTCTCAAGCCCACTAACGATGGGTCCATTTAAGTTGGGCTGCTGGCCTGTGTCAGACCCTGGTTATCCTTATAGGGCCCTGATCCTGACCTTGTGTTGCTGACTTCCATTTCTGGCTTCAACTCAGAGCTGTCCTATCACTACAGATTTGCTTGATGACCTAGACTCTTGGTTGAGGCTGTGCCGGCCAGCCCTGCTCCCTCACTGGAGGCATTGGACAGGCCAGCGGGGCTCTGCCCTTCAACCCCTGTCCTGGGGATGTTCCCTGTGAGAAATCATTGTAACACAGAACGAATAGTCAAATACAAGAATGATTTAGTGATCTGCTCAAAACACTTTGTGGCATGGAACTTTCCAAGTACAGTAAACGCTGCAAGTTTCACATTACTGGATACAACTGCTCAAGTGCTAGGTTGTGGAAGAAAAATCAGGAGTTATGACTATCGTAACGTTAGATACCAATTCCGATGCAGAATTTTAAAAGCTATTTGCCACTACAGCACATCTCCTCTCCAGAGCCTACTAGCCTTGTGTCTACTAACCTTTTAAGGCTATGAAGATATCCAATATCGAAGTCCTAGAGGTGTGCAGAAGCAGAATTCTGTTTTGAAGATTATCTACAGGAAGGAGCTTTTATGAGGCCTCTCGCATAGTTATACCAGTCATTGATCTTACCTCTCAGGATCCAGACCCAGATACTTCCTTGTGTACTATAAAACAATGAATTATTACACTAAGGGGAATATTTTCACAAGAGGAAGTGAGTTACGGTATGTTAGTAAGCATATTACGCTTTTACCCATATTAATTGCCATTATTAAAAGGCCATGACTTCTTTCAGTTTGAGTGACCTGGATCTATAAAGCCACCAGTGAGAGAGTTAGATAGAAACATGTGTCTTTGCAAAACATCAATTAGTCATAAAAACAATCAGAATAACTTCTCTTTAAGATAAATTTGAAAAGCTCACTCTGGATCCTGCTCTCCTGTCAAAACTTCTTTCATTTCCCTCTTAACACTGTGCATTAAAATATATGGTTCACAAACCTCACTATTTATGAGAGGAGGAAAGCTTTCTACAATTTGACCTGTATCCTTTTCAGCCTGTGGGAAAAAAACATCCCCCTAATTCATGATCTTGCAAAAGAGATTGTCCTACATTATTCATTACATATTTGAGGGATAGTTTGACTTTCCCTTTCTGGCACTGGCTCTGTACTGGTACCAAGGAATGG